>NC_034192.2:58609862-58702362 GCF_002021735.2 Oncorhynchus kisutch | reverse complement strand
AGGCCTACTAAAGAGTACAGACTTACTAAAGAGTACAGGCCTACTAAAGAATACAGGCCTACTAAAGAGTACAGACATACTAAAGAATACAGGCCTACTAAAGAGTACAGGCCTACTAAAGAGTACAGGCCTACTAAAGAATACAGGCCTACTAAAGAATACAGGCCTACTAAAGAATACAGGCCTACTAAAGAATACAGGCCTACTAAAGATTACAGGCCTACTAAAGAGTACAGACTTACTAAAGATTATACAGACCTACTAAAGAGAACACAGACCTACTAAAGAGTACAGACCTACTAAAGAGAACAGGCCCTACTAAAGAGTACAGACCTACTAAAGAGTACAGACCTACTAAAGAATATAGCCCTACTAAAGAGTACAGACCTACTAAAGAGTACAGACCTACTAAAGAGTACAGACCTACTAAAGAATACAGGCCTACTAAAGAGAGTACAGGCCTACTAAAGAATACAGGCCTACTAAAGAGTACAGACCTACTAAAGAGTACAGACCTACTAAAGAATATAGCCCTACTAAAGAGAGTACAGACCTACTAAAGAGTACAGACCTACTAAAGAGTACAGACCTACTAAAGAGTACAGACCTACTAAAGAGTACAGACCTACTAAAGAATATAGCCCTCCTAAAGAGTACAGACCTACTAAAGAATATAGCCCTACTAAAGAATATAGCCCTACTAAAGAGAGTACAGACCTACTAAAGAGTACAGACCTACTAAAGAGTACAGGCCCTACTAAAGAGTACAGGCCTACTAAAGAGTACAGGCCTACTAAAGAATATAGCCCTCCTAAAGAGTACAGACCTACTAAAGAATATAGCCCTACTAAAGAGTATAGCCCTACTAAAGAGTACAGACCTACTAAAGAGTACAGGCCTACTAAAGAGAATACAGAACTACTAAAGAGTATAGGCCCTACTACCAGGAGCCTGGCAGACCTACTAAAGAGTACAGGCCCTACTAAAGAGTACAGGCCCTACTAAAGAGAATACAGAACTACTAAAGAGTATAGGCCCTACTACCAGGAGCCTGGCAGAACAACTAGAGAGTACAGGCCCTACTAAAGAGTACAGGCCTACTAAAGAGTACAGGCCTACTAAAGAGTACATACCCACTAAAGAGTACAGGCCCTACTAAAGAGTATACAGACCTACTAAAGAGTACAGGCCCTACTAAAGAGTACAGGCCTACTAAAGAGTACAGACCCACTAAAGAGTACAGGCCCTACTAAAGAGTACAGGCCTACTAAAGAGTACAGGCCTACTAAAGAATATAGCCCTACTAAAGAATATAGCCCTACTAAAGAGTACAGACTTACTAAAGAATACAGGCCTACTAAAGAGTATACAGACCTACTAAAGAGTACAGGCCTACTAAAGAGTATACAGACCTACTAAAGAGAACAGACCTACTAAAGAATACAGACCTACTAAAGAGTACAGGCCTACTAAAGAGTATACAGACCTACTAAAGAGTATACAGACCTACTAAAGAGAACAGACCTACTAAAGAGAACAGGCCTACTAAAGAGAACAGACCTACTAAAGAGAACAGACCTACTAAAGAGAACAGACCTACTAAAGAGAACAGACCTACTAAAGAGAACAGACCTACTAAAGAGTATACAGACCTACTAAAGAGAACAGACCTACTAAAGAATACAGACCTACTAAAGAGAACAGGCCTACTAAAGAGAACAGACCTACTAAAGAGTACAGACCTACTAAAGAGTACAGACCTACTAAAGAATATAGCCCTACTAAAGAGTACAGACCTACTAAAGAATATAGCCCTACTAAAAAGAGTACAGACCTACTAAAGAGTACAGACCTACTAAAGAGTACAGACCTACTAAAGAGTACAGACCTACTAAAGAGTACAGACCTACTAAAGAATATAGCCCTACTAAAGAATATAGCCCTACTAAAGAGAGTACAGACCTACTAAAGAGTACAGACCTACTAAAGAGTACAGGCCCTACTAAAGAGTACAGGCCTACTAAAGAGTACAGGCCTACTAAAGAATATAGCCCTCCTAAAGAGTACAGACCTACTAAAGAATATAGCCCTACCAAAGAATATAGCCCTACTAAAGAGTACAGACCTACTAAAGAGTACAGGCCTACTAAAGAGAATACAGAACTACTAAAGAGTATAGGCCCTACTACCAGGAGCCTGGCAGACCTACTAAAGAGTACAGGCCCTACTAAAGAGTACAGGCCCTACTAAAGAGAATACAGAACTACTAAAGAGTATAGGCCCTACTACCAGGAGCCTGGCAGACCTACTAAAGAGTACCGGCCCTACTAAAGAGTACAGGCCTACTAAAGAGTACAGGCCTACTAAAGAGTACATACCCACTAAAGAGTACATACCCACTAAAGAGTACAGGCCCTACTAAAGAGTATACAGACCTACTAAAGAGTACAGGCCTACTAAAGAATATAGCCCTACTAAAAAGAGTACAGACCTACTAAAGAGTACAGACCTACTAAAGAGTACAGACCTACTAAAGAGTACAGACCTACTAAAGAGTACAGACCTACTAAAGAATATAGCCCTACTAAAGAATATAGCCCTACTAAAGAGAGTACAGACCTACTAAAGAGTACAGACCTACTAAAGAGTACAGGCCCTACTAAAGAGTACAGGCCTACTAAAGAGTACAGGCCTACTAAAGAATATAGCCCTCCTAAAGAGTACAGACCTACTAAAGAATATAGCCCTACCAAAGAATATAGCCCTACTAAAGAGTACAGACCTACTAAAGAGTACAGGCCTACTAAAGAGAATACAGAACTACTAAAGAGTATAGGCCCTACTACCAGGAGCCTGGCAGACCTACTAAAGAGTACAGGCCCTACTAAAGAGTACAGGCCCTACTAAAGAGAATACAGAACTACTAAAGAGTATAGGCCCTACTACCAGGAGCCTGGCAGACCTACTAAAGAGTACCGGCCCTACTAAAGAGTACAGGCCTACTAAAGAGTACAGGCCTACTAAAGAGTACATACCCACTAAAGAGTAGAGGCCCTACTAAAGAGTATACAGACCTACTAAAGAGTACAGGCCCTACTAAAGAGTACAGGCCTACTAAAGAGTACAGACCTACTAAAGAATATAGCCCTACTAAAGAATATAGCCCTACTAAAGAGAGTACAGACCTACTAAAGAGTACAGACCTACTAAAGAGTACAGGCCCTACTAAAGAGTACAGGCCTACTAAAGAGTACAGGCCTACTAAAGAATATAGCCCTCCTAAAGAGTACAGACCTACTAAAGAATATAGCCCTACTAAAGAGTATAGCCCTACTAAAGAGTACAGACCTACTAAAGAGTACAGGCCTACTAAAGAGAATACAGAACTACTAAAGAGTATAGGCCCTACTACCAGGAGCCTGGCAGACCTACTAAAGAGTACAGGCCCTACTAAAGAGTACAGGCCCTACTAAAGAGAATACAGAACTACTAAAGAGTATAGGCCCTACTACCAGGAGCCTGGCAGAACAACTAGAGAGTACAGGCCCTACTAAAGAGTACAGGCCTACTAAAGAGTACAGGCCTACTAAAGAGTACATACCCACTAAAGAGTACAGGCCCTACTAAAGAGTATACAGACCTACTAAAGAGTACAGGCCCTACTAAAGAGTACAGACCCACTAAAGAGTACAGGCCCTACTAAAGAGTACAGGCCTACTAAAGAGTACAGGCCTACTAAAGAATATAGCCCTACTAAAGAATATAGCCCTACTAAAGAGTACAGACTTACTAAAGAATACAGGCCTACTAAAGAGTATACAGACCTACTAAAGAGTACAGGCCTACTAAAGAGTATACAGACCTACTAAAGAGAACAGACCTACTAAAGAATACAGACCTACTAAAGAGTACAGGCCTACTAAAGAGTATACAGACCTACTAAAGAGTATACAGACCTACTAAAGAGAACAGACCTACTAAAGAGAACAGGCCTACTAAAGAGAACAGACCTACTAAAGAGAACAGACCTACTAAAGAGAACAGACCTACTAAAGAGAACAGACCTACTAAAGAGAACAGACCTACTAAAGAGTATACAGACCTACTAAAGAGAACAGACCTACTAAAGAATACAGACCTACTAAAGAGAACAGGCCTACTAAAGAGAACAGACCTACTAAAGAGTACAGACCTACTAAAGAGTACAGACCTACTAAAGAATATAGCCCTACTAAAGAGTACAGACCTACTAAAGAATATAGCCCTACTAAAGAGAGTACAGACCTACTAAAGAGTACAGACCTACTAAAGAGTACAGACCTACTAAAGAGTACAGACCTACTAAAGAGTACAGACCTACTAAAGAATATAGCCCTCCTAAAGAGTACAGACCTACTAAAGAATATAGCCCTACTAAAGAATATAGCCCTACTAAAGAGAGTACAGACCTACTAAAGAGTACAGACCTACTAAAGAGTACAGGCCCTACTAAAGAGTACAGGCCTACTAAAGAGTACAGGCCTACTAAAGAATATAGCCCTCCTAAAGAGTACAGACCTACTAAAGAATATAGCCCTACTAAAGAATATAGCCCTACTAAAGAGTACAGACCTACTAAAGAGTACAGGCCTACTAAAGAGAATACAGAACTACTAAAGAGTATAGGCCCTACTACCAGGAGCCTGGCAGACCTACTAAAGAGTACAGGCCCTACTAAAGAGTACAGGCCCTACTAAAGAGAATACAGAACTACTAAAGAGTATAGGCCCTACTACCAGGAGCCTGGCAGACCTACTAAAGAGTACCGGCCCTACTAAAGAGTACAGGCCTACTAAAGAGTACAGGCCTACTAAAGAGTACATACCCACTAAAGAGTACAGGCCCTACTAAAGAGTATACAGACCTACTAAAGAGTACAGGCCCTACTAAAGAGTACAGGCCTACTAAAGAGTACAGACCCACTAAAGAGTACAGGCCCTACTAAAGAGTACAGGCCTACTAAAGAGTACAGGCCTACTAAAGAATATAGCCCTACTAAAGAATATAGCCCTACTAAAGAATATAGCCCTACTAAAGAATATAGCCCTACTAAAGAGTACAGACCTACTAAAGAGTACAGGCCCTACTAAAGAGTACAGGCCTACTAAAGAGTACAGGCCCTGCTAAAGAGTACAGGCCTACTAAAGAGAGTATAGCCCTACTAAAGAGTATAGCCCTACTAAAGAGAATACAGACCTACTGAAGAGTACAGGCCTACTAAAGAGTACAGGCCCTACTAAAGAGTACAGGCCTACTAAAGAGTACAGGCCTACTAAAGAGTACAGGCCCTACTAAAGAGTACAGACTTACTAAAGAGTACAGGCCCTACTAAAGAGTACAGGCCCTGCTAAAGAGTACAGGCCCTGCTAAAGAGTACAGGCCTACTAAAGAGAGTATAGCCCTACTAAAGAGTATAGCCCTACTAAAGAGAATACAGACCTACTGAAGAGTACAGGCCCTACTAAAGAGTACAGGTCTACTAAAGAGAATACAGACCTACCGAAGAGTAAAAAAACAAGAGCATAGGCTACTATTTACAAGCATATGACTATATACGACTGAGAATATATGACTATATACGACTGAGAATATATGACTATATACGACTGAGAATATATGACTATATACGACTGAGAAAAAAATGCCATACAAGCAGTCCTCAAAAGAACAAACAAGATAATATGTTAATATGCATTGCAACATAGGAGCTATTTAAAGATAGTTACTGTGACAAGTAGGCCTTAAGTACTCACTCATGGCCACCATCATAGATTGTAAAACCAAGGCATGCGCAGCAGATGGGCTACAGTATGAGTCAAAAGAACCTTAAAAAATATAGCAGTCAAACAAGTAAATGGTTCCAATTGTTTTTCCACCATTCATTTTCCCAATAGGGGATTTTAGAAACACTTAAAATAAGGGCAGTGTTTCATGTCTTCTTATCCTGGCGTGATGTTGTGATTACCATGTAAATCTCTCTCGGACAAGGTGACTTTTATCAATATATTCACATGCATTTACCTCCCCCCACACACACACAAAAAAATGTAATACTAATTAGCTGTGCAAGTTTAAAATTGACACAATACCTGTTAGCAAAGCTAGCAGGGATTTGTAGTTTTGTATGATGTCTACTTTGATGCTAATTATCTGAGAGTAAATAGAGACTAATATATTGATAAACGTCACCTTGTCGGAGAGAGATTTACACAGTAATCACAACATCACGCCAGGAAGAAGACACGAAACACAGCCCTTAAGTGATTGGATTGGAACCATTTCTCTGTTTGACCTCTAGGTTTTATGGGTATTATGACATCTCCACTGAGGGGCTCTATGGCCACTTGCAGCTGAACGGTACCTTTCCATGGTGTTGAAGTGACGCCCACTCACAGTCCAATCACTGTACCATAGCGCATCACAACCTCCCAGCTTGAAATAGCTGGTGATAGACAATGAAGACATTATTCATCAGCATAGATACATCTTGGGAAGCAACAAAAACGGATAGTGGGGTTATTTCGTTTTTTGCTCATTTTATAATACACAGTTTTTAATTAGTCACCTGATATGTTTCAGCATATGGAAATCCCCAAATTAAATTCAAATTCAAATGTTATTATAGCCTATTAGGCTACTTTGCAGAATGTTAATATATTTTCTATGGAATGTCATTCAGAATGTAGGCTATTCTACGCTACGTCGTACGTTTTCAAACGTAATTTTCCTTTAAGATGATGATGTAAGACGTTACTCCCCATTATGTTTTTCCACGCACCGCTGGAAAAACATCATCGTAACCGTTTTCACTCCGGTGCCAGCCTGGCCGTTATTTCTGCTCTCTTCTCTGCCCAGCAGTTTGGAGACGTAGAGATGGGAGCGCGCTGCACCGGCGTCCGGATTCTATCTTCACTTTCAGAAAAGAACAGCACGCGCACGGCAATTTCAGCACAGTCTCTGTGGACAGCGAACGTGCCATTGATTCAGGCAGATAAAGTTACACTGGACTGGTAATATAAAACAAGGACTGGAGCTTGCCTTGCAGAATCAAAGAAGTTGGACATTTTTATCCAGAACGGACTGAATTGCAGAGGTGATCAATTATATTTTCGATCGATTATGGAATAATGGTGATTTCACGATGATTTCACTGTAGGATTATATTAATGGACTCAAAGCAATGGATGTGTGTAAAAATATGCCGGCACTGCATGTGGGGACCGATTTAATTCCACAGAAGACATGCACATTTCATCCCATATAGAAAACTTTTTGGGAACATCTGCGCGCCACACCTTGACCGGGATTTGGTTTTATGCATGAACTAAAAATGGCACTGAGTGAGAATTGTAAAACCCAGCAGGCTAAAGAAACAGGGTCGGTGCAAAACCCGCCATCTGATGTTATTGAACTTAACGTGGGAGGTCAGGTATACTATACTCGTCTCCATACTTTAACAAGCATCCCCAATTCCTTACTGGGACGGTTATTCTCCATCAAGAAGGGGTCCTCGTCGAACGACTTGGCGCGGGACCTCAGGGGACGTTATTTTATCGACAGAGATGGTTTTCTGTTCAGATATGTCTTGGATTATTTGAGAGATAAGCAGGTCGTCCTACCGGATCACTTCCCGGAGAAAGGGAGGTTAAAACGGGAAGCAGAATACTTTGAACTGCCCAAACTGGTCAAACTGTTGACGTCCGAGGAATCTAACATTTTTCAGGACGACCCGTTTCATAGTGATTTCGACAACGCGTCGCTAGGCAGCGACCAGCGGATATATTCCTCATACTCTCTGGACGGGAGATATGGATACTTAACCGTCGGTTTCAAAGGCACGTGCGCGGCACCGGGGGGCAAAGACAGTCAGATTAACCCCAAATCCAAAAAAGTAGTACCCAGAATCTTCATCAGCGGAAGGATCGGCCTCGCCAAAGAGGTGTTTGGAAACACCCTGAATGAGAGCCTAGACGCAGACAGGGCTGCGGACAGGTACACCTCCCGGTTCTTCCTCCGGTTCTGTCACCTGGAGCGGGCCTTTGACATGCTGTCGGAGAGCGGGTTCCACATCGTTGCCTGTAACTCGTTGCTCACCGCCTCTTCCATCAGCCATTACGCACCTGAGAAAGTATGGTCCAATTTCACGCAGTACGTCTTCTACCGTAAGTCATAGCTTATTTCCCCCACATAAAAAACGTATTTAATAGTATCGTTTAGGTTAGGCCACCTGGTTGACTCCATGTCACCATAGAACATGGAACACAATAGAACACATTCTTATTTTCAATGATGCCTAGGAACAGTGGGTTAACTGCCTGTTCAGGGGCAGAATGACAGATTTGTACCTTGTCAGCTTGGGGGTTTGAACTTGCAACCTTCCGGTTACTAGTCCAACGCTCTAACCACTAGGCTACCCTGCCGCCCCATGGCAGATGCACGTACTCCTGTGTTTTTCTCCATACCCTAGTCCTCCCATCAGCGTGAAACAGCAGGAACCGGTATTCATCAGAACAGGAAATGTTTCTCAAATTCTAAAATGTTCGTTCCTTAGCCCACTGTAAAAGCATATTCTTACATTTTGCTGAAAGAAGTGGAGCTCTGTGAGGTCGCCGGCTGCCAAACCCCATTCATGTCAGTGTACGACGAGTTGTGCATTCTTTTATGGGTCTTTGTGCACCAATGTTGTACTGGACTGTCAGTTGACTAATTGTAGACAGTCTGCTGCTCTGCACAATTCATGCCACCCTCCTAAGTCCTCTTTCATCAATTCACCATTTTCAACCACTGTTGGCTGGATGTCCTTTGGGTGGTGGAACATTCTGGAGACACACGGAAACTTTTGAGCGTGAAAAACCCAGCAGCGTTGCAGTTCTTGACACAAACCGGTTCGCCTGACACCGACTACCATACCCCCCAAAGGCTCGGAAATCTTTCTCCCTCTTAAATGGCACATATACCCAATCCATGTCTCAATTGTCTCAAGGCTTAAAAATCCTTCTTTAACCTGTCTCCTCCCCTTCATCTACACTGATTGAAGTGGATTTAACAAGTGACATCAATAAGGATCATAGCTTTCAGCTGGATGCCCCTGGTCAGTTTGTCATGGAAAGAGCAGGTGTTCTTAATGTTTTGTATACTCAGTGTACGTGCACTATGTTATACTGGGATGTAACCAATCAGAGATCAATCCCCAGCCGTCTGCATGAGGAAAGAAGACTTAGTAGCACACTGATTTAAAGCACCAGGCATCACTTCAAATCTCAGCCAAGGTACAGACCACCCAAGCCTATTCTACAAACCTCCTCTGCCCCACAAACACACACACACACACACACACACACACACACACACACACACACACACACACACACACACACACACACACACACACACACACACACACACACACACACACACACACACACACACACACACACACACACACACAATCCCTACTTGGTCTAAGCCAGACAGTTGTGCCGATTAGCTGAAGGGGGAAAGACCGTTTGGCCTCTGGCGACTGACTACCTACCTTCGTTAGTAACTCATCTGGCTCATCCCTCGCTTTCTCTCTCCTCATCAAATCAAATTAAATCAAATGTATTTATATAGCCCTTCGTACATCAGCTGATATCTCAAAGTGCTGTACAGAAACCCAACCTAAAACCCCAAACAGCAAGCAATGCAGGTGTAGAAGCACGGTGGCTAGGAAAAACTCCCTAGAAAGGCCAAAACCTAGGAAGAAACCTAGAGAGGAACCAGGCTATGTGGGGTGGCCAGTCCTCTTCTGGCTGTGCCGGGTGGAGATTATAACAGAACATGGCCAAGATGTTCAAATGTTCATAAATGACCAGCATGGTCGTATAATAATAAGGCAGAACAGTTGAAACTGGAGCAGCAGCACGGTCAGGTGGACTGGGGACAGCAAGGAGTCATCATGTCAGGTAGTCCTGGGGCATGGTCCTAGGGCTCAGGTCCTCCGAGAGAGAGAGAGAAAGAGAGAGAGAGAGAGAATTAGAGAACGCACACTTAGATTCACACAGGACACCGAATAGGACAGGAGAGGTACTCCAGATATAACAAACTGACCCTAGCCCCCGACACATAAACTACTGCAGCATAAATACTGGAGGCTGAGACAGGAGGGGTCAGGAGACACTGTGGCCCCATCCGAGGATACCCCCGGACAGGGCCAAACAGGAAGGATATAACCCCGCCCACTCAACCTCATCCCTCACTTTCTCTCTCCTCATCCCTCACTTTCTCTCTCCTCATCCCTCACTTTCTCTCTCTTCATCCCTCGCTTTCTCTCTCCTCATCCTTCGCTTCCTCTCTCCTCATCCCTCGCTTTCTCTCTCCTCATCCCTCGCTTTCTCTCTCCTCATCCCTCGCTTTCTCTCTCCTCATCCCTCGCTTTCTCTCTCCTCATCCCTCGCTGTCTCTGTGCAGAGAGAGGAGGGAGATGTTGCACCATATGGCCAATTAAAATACACCTTGTTCATCATTCCAAATGGTTCCCCTCAGATTCCTGAATGAGATTCAGTTGGCAGCTCAGGCTTGGGGGTTGGGGTGGTGGAGGGTTTTAAGGAGGTGGAGTAACAAAGGATAACACATGGTTGGCTAATGATTTCCCTATGGAGTCGTTGATATCATTTTAATATAATAGGTGGGTGGAGATTGGGCATACGGTGTGGGTGATCACTGATGTCCTCAATCCTCATTGACAGACGCTTCTCCTGGACAGAGGGAAAAGGAGAGAGAGGGAGAGAAAGAGGGAGGAAGAGAGAGAGGTAGACCGGGTCAGAAGGAGACTGGGAAGAGGGAAAGGAGACCGGCAGTGGGAGTGGGAGAGAGAGAGAGGAGGGAGAGAGAGAGGGCAGGGAGGGAGAGTACAGCGGGAGAGAAGGGAGAGAGGGAGGGCAGGGAGGGAGAGAAGGGAGAGAGGGAGGGCAGGGAGGGAGAGTACAGCGGGAGAGAAGGGAGAGAGGGAGGGCAGGGAGGGAGAGTACAGTGGGAGAGAAGGGAGAGAGGGAGGGCAGGGAGGGAGAGTACAGCGGGAGAGAAGGGAGAGAGGGAGGGCAGGGAGGGAGAGTACAGCAGGAGAGAAGGGAGAGAGAGAGGGAGTGCCAGAGGAAAAGGAGACTGAGAAGGAGATGGATGAGGCAGAATGATGAAGACTAGGTCAAAAGGAGAGGAGACAGACAGGCAGAGAGAGAAAGAGAGGGTGATGGAGAGAGTGAGAAAAAACAAAGAGTCAGACAGAGAGGCAGAGGTCAAGAGAGAGGGAGAGAGAGAGAGTGACTAAGTCAGACAGAGAAAGAGAGACAGCGATCGTGAGGGAGTGGGGAACACTAGAGAGGGAGTGAGATGTTTCAGTCTTTGATTCTTATAAGTACTCTGGTGAGCATGATTTATAGATTAATAGGACCAGTTACTACTGAAGTTAATATAACAAAATGTGTAAACAGGCAGAACACAGCACACTGATTGGAGCTGTAAACAGGCAGAACACAGCACACTGATTGGAGCTGTAAACAGGCAGAACACAGCACACTGATTGGAGCTGTAAACAGACAGAACACAGCACACTGATTGGAGCTGTAAACAGACAGAACACAGCACACTGATTGGAGCTGTAAACAGGCAGAACACAGCACACTGATTGGAGCTGTAAACAGGCAGAACACAGCACACTGATTGGAGCTGTACACAGGCAGAACACAGCACACTGATTGGAGCTGTAAACAGGCAGAACACAGCACACTGATTGGAGCTGTAAACAGACAGAACACAGCACACTGATTGGAGCTGTAAACAGACAGAACACAGCACACTGATTGGAGCTGTAAACAGGCAGAACACAGCACACTGATTGGAGCTGTAAACAGACAGAACACAGCACACTGATTGGAGCTGTAAACAGGCAGAACACAGCACACTGATTGGAGCTGTAAACAGGCAGAACACAGCACACTGATTGGAGCTGTAAACAGACAGAACACAGCACACTGATTGGAGCTGTAAACAGACAGAACACAGCACACTGATTGGAGCTGTAAACAGACAGAACACAGCACACTGATTGGAGCTGTAAACAGGCAGAACACAGCACACTGATTGGAGCTGTAAACAGGCAGAACACAGCACACTGATTGGAGCTGTAAACAGGCAGAACACAGCACACTGATTGGAGCTGTAAACAGGCAGAACACAGCACACTCATTGGAGCTGTAAACAGGCAGAACACAGCACACTGATTGGAGCTGTAAACAGGCAGAACACAGCACACTGATTGGAGCTGTAAACAGGCAGAACACAGCACACTGATTGGAGCTGTAAACAGGCAGAACACAGCACACTCATTGGAGCTGTAAACAGGCAGAACACAGCACACTGATTGGAGCTGTAAACAGGCAGAACACAGCACACTGATTGGAGCTGTAAACAGACAGAACACAGCACACTGATTGGAGCTGTAAACAGACAGAACACAGCACACTGATTGGAGCTCCCAGAGTGTTCTAACAGAACACAGCACACTGATTGGAGCTGTAAACAGGCAGAACACAGCACACTGATTGGAGCTGTAAACAGACAGAACACAGCACACTGATTGGAGCTCCCAGAGTGTTCTAACAGAACACAGCACACTGATTGGAGCTGTAAACAGGCAGAACACAGCACACTGATTGGAGCTCCCAGAGTGTTCTAACAGAACACAGCACACTGATTGGAGCTCCCAGAGTGTTCTGACAGAACACAGCACACTGATTGGAGCTCCCAGAGTGTTCTAACAGAACACAGCACACTGATTGGAGCTGTAAACAGACAGAACACAGCACACTGATTGGAGCTCCCAGAGTGTTCTAACAGAACACAGCACACTGATTGGAGCTCCCAGAGTGTTCTAACAGAACACAGCACACTGATTGGAGCTCCCAGAGTGTTCTAACAGAACACAGCACACTGATTGGAGCTGTAAACAGACAGAACACAGCACACTGATTGGATCTCCCAGAGTGTTCTAACAGAACACAGCACACTGATTGGAGCTCCCAGAGTGTTCTAACAGAACACAGCACACTGATTGGAGCTCCCATAGTGTTCTAACAGAACACAGCACACTGATTGGAGCTCCCAGAGTGTTCTGATAGAACACAGCACACTGATTGGAGCTCCCAGAGTGTTCTAACAGAACACAGCACACTGATTGGAGCTCCCATAGTGTTCTAACAGAACACAGCACACTGATTGGAGCTCCCAGAGTGTTCTGATAGAACACAGCACACTGATTGGAGCTCCCAGAGTGTTCTGATTCATGCTGTTTGTTAGTGAGACTATATTCTGAAGGTGTGTTCCACATTCACAACAGCCCTCTCTCTCTGTCTGTCTTTCTCTCTTGCTATCTCTCTCTGTCGCTTTGTCTTTGCCTCAAACTTCTCTCTCTGTTTACTTTCCTCTCCTTCTCTCCTCTCTGTTTACTTTCCTCTCCTTCTCTCCTTCTCTCCTCTCTGTTTACTTTCCTCTCCTTCTCTCCTCTCTCTGTTTACTTTCCTCTCCTTCTCTCCTCTCTGTTTACTTTCCTCTCCTTCTCTCCTCTCTGTTTACTTTCCTCTCCTTCTCTCCTCTCTGTTTACTTTCCTCTCCTTCTCTCCTCTCTGTTTACTTTCCTCTCCTTCTCTCCTCTCTGTTTACTTTCCTCTCCTTCTCTCCTCTCTCTGTTTACTTTCCTCTCCTTCTCTCCTTCTCTCCTCTCTCTGTTTACTTTCCTCTCCTTCTCTCCTCTCTCTGTTTACTTTCCTCTCCTTCTCTCCCCTCTGTTTACTTTCCT
This sequence comes from Oncorhynchus kisutch, assembly GCF_002021735.2. Taxonomy (NCBI): domain Eukaryota; kingdom Metazoa; phylum Chordata; class Actinopteri; order Salmoniformes; family Salmonidae; genus Oncorhynchus; species Oncorhynchus kisutch. The sequence continues at coordinate 58,688,492 of NC_034192.2, read as the reverse complement.
CTCCTTCTCTCCTCTCTCTGTTTACTTTCCTCTCCTTCTCTCCTCTCTGTTTACTTTCCTCTCCTTCTCTCCTCTCTGTTTACTTTCCTCTCCTTCTCTCCTTCTCTCCTCTCTCTGTTTACTTTCCTCTCCTTCTCTCCTTCTCTCCTCTCTCTGTTTACTTTCCTCTCCTTCTCTCCTCTCTGTTTACTTTCCTCTCCTTCTCTCCTCTCTGTTACTTTCCTCTCCTTCTCTCCTTCTCTCCTCTCTGTTTACTTTCCTCTCCTTCTCTCCTCTCTCTGTTTACTTTCCTCTCCTTCTCTCCTCTCTGTTTACTTTCCTCTCCTTCTCTCCTCTCTGTTTACTTTCCTCTCCTTCTCTCCTTCTCTCCTTCTCTCCTCTCTCTGTTTACTTTCCTCTCCTTCTCTCCTCTCTCTGTTTACTTTCCTCTCCTTCTCTCCTCTCTCTGTTTACTTTCCTCTCATTCTCTCCTCTCTCTGTTTACTTTCCTCTCCTTCTCTCCTCTCTCTGTTTACTTTCCTCTCCTTCTCTCCTTCTCTCCTTCTCTCCTCTCTCTGTTTACTTTCCTCTCCTTCTCTCCTCTCTCTGTTTACTTTCTTCTCCTTCTCTCCTCTCTCTGTTTACTTTCCTCTCCTTCTCTCCTCTCTCTGTTTACTTTCCTCTCCTTCTCTCCTCTCTCTGTTTACTTTCCTCTCCTTCTCTCCTTCTCTCCTCTCTGTTTACTTTCCTCTCCTTCTCTCCTCTCTCTGTTTACTTTCCTCTCCTTCTCTCCTCTCTCTGTTTACTTTCCTCTCCTTCTCTCCTCTCTGTTTACTTTCCTCTCCTTCTCTCCTCTCTCTGTTTACTTTCCTCTCCTTCTCTCCTCTCTGTTTACTTTCCTCTCCTTCTCTCCTCTCTCTGTTTACTTTCCTCTCCTTCTCTCCTCTCTCTGTTTACTTTCCTCTCCTTCTCTCCTCTCTGTTTACTTTCCTCTCCTTCTCTCCTCTCTGTTTACTTTCCTCTCCTTCTCTCCTCTCTCTGTTTACTTTCCTCTCCTTCTCTCCTCTCTGTTTACTTTCCTCTCCTTCTCTCCTTCTCTCCTCTCTGTTTACTTTCCTCTCCTTCTCTCCTCTCTCTGTTTACTTTCCTCTCCTTCTCTCCTCTCTGTTTACTTTCCTCTCCTTCTCTCCTCTCTGTTTACTTTCCTCTCCTTCTCTCCTCTCTCTGTTTACTTTCCTCTCCTTCTCTCCTCTCTCTGTTTACTTTCCTCTCCTTCTCTCCTCTCTCTGTTTACTTTCCTCTCCTTCTCTCCTCTCTCTGTTTACTTTCCTCTCCTTCTCTCCTCTCTGTTTACTTTCCTCTCCTTCTCTCCTCTCTCTGTTTACTTTCCTCTCCTTCTCTCCTCTCTCTGTTTACTTTCCTCTCCTTCTCTCCTCTCTCTGTTTACTTTCCTCTCCTTCTCTCCTCTCTGTTTACTTTCCTCTCCTTCTCTCCTCTCTCTGTTTACTTTCCTCTCCTTCTCTCCTCTCTGTTTACTTTCCTCTCCTTCTCTCCTCTCTGTTTACTTTCCTCTCCTTCTCTCCTCTCTCTGTTTACTTTCCTCTCCTTCTCTCCTCTCTCCGTTTTCTCTCCTCTCCTTCTCTCCTCTCTCTGTTTCCTCTCCTCTCCTTCTCTCCTCTCTCTGTTTCCTCTCCTCTCCTTCTCTCCTCTCTCTGTTTCCTCTCCTCTCCTTCTCTCCTCTCTCTGTCCCTCTAACCCATGTTTTTCTCCCTCTCCCTGGCTCCAGAGTAGTTGGTTTCATTCAAGAAGGAAAAGAAAGTAAGAGACAAAGACGTGCAAAGTGCATTGTGCAGTCCTGTGCTGCCGGTCCCTGTAGTTCTTTTACAGAATCCAGTGAGTCTCCGTGAGTCCTCTTAGCATCTGTGTTGGACTACAACGCCCAACAGACACCAGAGCCTACATTAGCATATGGATGGATTGACTTCATTTTCCAGCAGGCACCAGAACAGCTGTTTTACCAATTTCCTTTACTTCCTTGCCTGAGTGATTGATAATTACTCATCTGTGGTGAGTCTGACAGTCAGTCGTAAGATTCAGTCCCTTGTTAACCCTAACCCCTTGTTATGAAAAGGCATTGTTGTTCTGTCAATGATTATCATCATGTTGTCCCAAATGGCACCCTGTTCCCTTTATAGTGCACTACTTTTGACCATGGCCCATAGGGTAGTGCACTACTTTTGACCATGGCCCATAGGGTAGTGCACTACTTTTGACCATGGCCCATAGGGTAGTGCACTACTTGTGACCAGGGCTCACAGGGTAGTGCACTACTTTTGACCATGGCTGATAGGGCTCTAGTGCCATTAAGCTGCAATTTGGGATGCAGGCTCAGTTTATCTTCTGTTCAGAAGATACACTGAGACATTCGGTATGGATGAGGTCTCACACTGAGACATTCGGTATGGAAGAGGTCTCAGTCAGAGACATTCAATATGGATGAGGTCTCACACTGAGACATTCAATATGGATGAGGTCTCACACTGAGACATTCAGTATGGATGAGGTCTCACACTGAGACATTCAGTATGGATGAGGTCACACACACTGAGACATTCGGTATGGATGAGGTCACACAATGAGACATTCAATATGGATGAGGTCTCACACTGAGACATTCTGTATGGATGAGGTCTCACAGACATTCAGTATGGATGAGGTCACACACTGAGACATTCAGTATGGATGAGGTCTCACACAGACATTCGGTATGGATGAGGTCTCACACTGAGACATTCGGTATGGATGAGGTCTCACAATGAGACATTCGGTATAGATGAGGTCACACAATGAGACATTCAATATGAATGAGGTCACACAATGAGATTCAGTATGGTCGAGTGTCCTTGAATCTGATGATGGTCATTATTCAGTGGATGAGTTTTTATAACGGACCTGAATATGATGGAGTGGAGTTTGCACTGAGCAAACTATTGCTCTGAATGATTCAATATTCTATATACCACATTGGTGTGTGTGTGTGTGTGTGTGTGTGTGTGTGTGTGTGTGTGTGTGTGTGTGTGTGTGTGTGTGTGTGTGTGTGTGTGTGTGTGTGTGTGTGTGTGTAAATAGGGATAGAAAAAGCTGCCCTCAAGGCTTCACTATAAAACTGCCCCTTCATTGTAAGAGACATGATCTTATACACAGTACACTATGTGGACACCTGCTCGTCAAACATCTCATTCCAAAATCATGGGCATTAATATGGAGTTGGTCCCACCTTTGCTACTATAACAGCCTCCACTCTTCTGGGAAGGCATTAATATGGAGTTGGTCCCCCCTTTGCTGCTATAACAGCCTCCACTCTTACAGGAAGGCATTAATATGGAGTTGGTCCCCCCTTTGCTACTATAACAGCCTCCACTCTTACAGGAAGGCATTAATATGGAGTTGGTCCCACCTTTGCTACTATAACAGCCTCCACTCTTCTGGGAAGGATTTCCTGTAGATGTTGGAACATTGTGGCAGTGACTTGCTTCCATTCAGTCACAAGAGCATTAGTGAAGTTGGGCACAGATGTTGGGTGATTAGGCCTGGCTCGCCGTCAGCATTCCAATTCATCACAAATGTGTTAGATGGGGTTGAGATCAGGGCTCTGTGCAGGCCAGTCAAGTTCTTCCACATCTTGACAAACCATTCACACTACCTTTCAAAAGTTTGGGGTCACTTAGAATTGTCCTTGTTTTCCATGAAAACATACATGAAATGAGTTGCAAAATGAATAGGAACTATAGTCAAGACTTTGACAAGGTTAGAAATAATGATTTTGAATTTAAATAATAATTGTGTCCTTCAAACTTTGCTTTCATCAAATAATCCTCCTTTTACAGCCTTGCAGACCTTTGGTATTCTAGTTGTCCATTTGTTGAGGTAATCTGAAGAGATTTCACCCCATGCTCCCTGAAGCACCTCCCACAAGTTGGATTGGCTTGATGGGCACTTCTTACATACCATACGGTCAAGCTGTTCCCACACCAGCTCAATAGGGTTGAGATCCGGTGACTGTGCTGGCCACTCCATTATAGACAGAATACCAGCTGACTGCTTCTTCCCTAAATAGTTATTGCATAGTTTGGAGCTGTGTTTTGGGTCATTGTCCTGTTGTAGGAGGAAATTGGCTCCAACAAAGCGCCGTCTACAGGGTATGGCATGACGTTGCTAAATGGAGTGATATTATTCCTTCTTTAAGATCCCTTTTACCCTGTACAAATCTCCCACTTTACCACCACCAAAGCACCCCCAGACCAACACATTGCCTCCACCATGCTTGACAGATGGTTCACTCCTCCAGCATATTTTCATTTTTATTCGTCTCACGAATGTTCTTCTTTGTGATCCGAACACCTCAAACGTAGATTTGTCTGTCCATAACACTTTTTTTCCCCAATCTTCCTCTGTCCAGTGTCTGTGTTCTTTTCCCCCATCTTAATCTTTTCCTTTTATTGGCCAGTCTGAGATATGTATTTTTCTTTGCAATTCTTTGCAAGGCCAGCATCCCGGATTCACCTATTCACTGTTGACGTTGAGACTGGTGTTTTGTGGGTACTATTTAATGAAGCTGCCATTTGAGGACTTGTGAGACGTCTGTTTCTCAAACTAGACACTCTAATGTACTTGTCCTCTTGCTCTGTTGTGCACCGGGGCCTCCCACTCCTCTTTCTATTCTGGTTAGTGCCAGTTTGCACTGTTCTGTGACGGGAGTAGTACACAGCGTTGTACGATATCTTCAGTTTATTGGCAATTTCTCGCATGGAATAGCCTTTATTTCTCAGAACAAGAATAGACTGACGAGTTTCAGAATAAAGTTTGTTTCTGGCCATTTTGAGCCTGTAATCAAACCCACAAATGCTGATGCTCCAGATACTCAACTAGTCTAAAGAATGCCAGTTTTATTGCTTCTTTAAATCAGGACAACAGTTTTCAGCTGTGCTAACAATTGCAAATGGGTTTTCTAATGATCAATTAGCCTTTTAAAAGGATAATCTTGGATTAGCTAACACAACATGCCATTGGAACACAGGAGTGATGGTTGCTGATAATGGGCCTCTGTACACCTATGTAGATATTCCATTAAAAAATCAGCCTGTATGTCTGTATGGACCTCGCTTTCTGCACCGGGGCATTGTCATGGTGGAACAGGAAATGGCCTTCCCAAGCTGTTGCCACAAATTTGGAAGCACAGAATCATCTAGAATGTCATTGTATGCTGTAGCGTTAAGATTTCCCTTCACTGGAACTACGGAGCCTAGCCCAAACCATGAAAAATAGCACCCAGACCGTTATTCCTCATCCACCAAACTTTACAGTTGTCTCTATGGTAGTGTTCTCCTGGCATCCGCCAAACCCAGATTTGTCCGTCGGACTGCGAGATGGTGAAGCTTTATTCATCACTCCAGAGAACGCGTTTCCACTGCTCCAGAGTCCAATGGCGGGGAGCTTTACACCACTCCAGCCGAAGCTTGGCATTGCGCATGGTGATCTTAGGTTTGTGCGTGGCTGCTCGCCATGGAAATCCATTTCATGAAGCTCCCGACAAACTGTTCTTGTGCTGACGTTGCTTCCGGAGACAGTTTGGAAATCAGTAGTGAGTGTTGCAACCGAGGACAGACAATTTTTACACGCTACCTGCTTCAGGACTCAGCAGTCCCGTTCTGTGAGCTTGTGTGGCCTACCACTTCACGGCTGAGCCGTTGTTGCTCCTAGACGTGTCCACATCATAATAACAGCACTTCCAGTTGACTTGTTAGAAAGGTGGCATCCTATGGCGGTGCCACAGTCCCTGAGCTCTTCAGTACAGGCCATTCTACTGCCAATGTGTCTCTATGGAGATTACATAGCTATGCACTCGATTTTATACAGCTGTCAGCAACAGGTGTAGCTGAGATAGCTGAATCCACTCATTTGAAGGGGTGTCCACATGCTTTTGCCCATGTAGTGTATGAGCATATTTGTTGAAAGTAGAGATGTAGGTTGTTAATTTTAATGGGGACTTTAGGTCTTAGATTAAGCAGACAGGCGAAGGCTAGAATGTTTTCCAAAAGCAGAACAAAATATTAGCCTGCAAGTCTCGTAATGATACACTGGAAGACTTCCACATCATTATCAAGGCTTCCACGTCATTATCAAGGCTTCCACATCATTATCAAGGCTTCCACGTCATTATCAAGGCTTCCACATCATTATCAAGGCTTCCACATCATTATCAAGGCTTCCACGTCATTATCAAGGCTTCCACGTCATTATCAAGGCTTCCACGTCATTATCAAGGCTTCCACGTCATTATCAAGGCTTCCACATCATTATCAAGGCTTCCACGTCATTATCAAGGCTTCCACGTCATTATCAAGGCTTCCACATCATTATCAAGGCTTCCACGTCATTATCAAGGCTTCCACATCATTATCAAGGCTTCCACGTCATTATCAAGGCTTCCACGTCATTATCAAGGCTTCCACATCATTATCAAGGCTTCCACATCATTATCAAGGCTTCCACATCATTATCAAGACTTCCACATCACTATCAAGGGCATTTTTGGGGACCTTTTTAAAGAGAGAAATCCTTTTGAAGAGTGACACTAATATGGTCTCAGTTTAAAGTAAGAAACTACAACTTGTAAAGACTTTAAATGCACTAACAAGGAAATGGTTTCACTTCGCTATTCATATTGGGGATATTGAAAAGTGAGCCTGGGTCTACTTTACACGTGAAGGCCTACTAATTAGGTAGTGTTATTTTCAGGTAACAAAACCCCATAAAACTCGCTTGTGCGTCCAAAATGCCACCCTATTTCCTATATGGTGCACTACTTTTGACCAAAGGCCTATGGACCCTGTTCCTCCCTCCCTCCCTCCCTCCCTCCCTCCCTCCCTCCCTCCCTCCCTCCCTCCCTGCATGTCTGTAAGTGAAGAAAAGTGTGTTAAAGCAGAAATCCATCGACCCTGAATCTCATCACCACCAATTAGCAGCTGCAGAACAGCTGACATCTTGCTCCTGGCCGTTCCCTACACTCCCAGTAACCTCTACCTCCCTCTATCCCTCCATCTCTCCCTCTATCCTCCCTCAATCTCTCCATCTCTCCCTCTGCCTCCCTCCATCCTCACTCACTCCATCTCTCCCTCCATCCTCACCCCTCCACTCCCCCTCACTCTCTCCATCTCTCCCTCTGCCTCCCTCCATCATCACTCACTCCATCTCTCCCTCCATCCTCACCCCCTCCACCCCCCCCTCACTCTCTCCATCTCTCCCTCTGCCTGCCTCCCTCCCTCCCTCCATCCTCACTCACTCCATCTCTCCCTCCATCCTCACTCACTCCATCTCTCCCTCCATCCTCACTCACTCCATCTCTCCCTCCATTCTCACTCACTCCATCTCTCCCTCCATCCCCCCTCACTCTCTCCATCTCTCCCTTTGCCTCCCTCCCTCCATCCTCACTCACTCCATCTCTCCCTCCATCCTCACTCCCTCCATCCACCCTCACTCTCTCCATCTCTCCCTTTGCCTCCCTCCCTCCATCCTCACTCACTTCATCTCTCCCTCCATCCTCACTCCCTCCATCCCCGCCTCACTCTCTCCATCTCTCCCTCTGCCTGCCTCCCTCCATCCTCACTCACTCCATCCTCACTCCCTCTATCCCCGCCTCACTCTCTCCATCTCTCCCTCTGCCTGCCTCCCTCCCTCCATCCTCACCTATAATGGACTAATTATTCATTTAAAATTGTGTCCCAAATGGCACCCTATTCCCTACACCGTGCACTAGTTTTGACCAGAAGTAGTGCACTATCTAGGGAATAGGGTGCCATTTGGGTCACAGCTTGCATCATTGATCTCATCCAGGTCCCTGGTCTGAATGATGTCTTTGTTAGACAGTGATTGTAATCAGTGTGTTCTCACCTAGAGGTGGAAACCTGGCCGTGTTTCTGGGGATAAATGACCAGTGAAGGTTTAAGTTTAGGCCAGCGGCGTAGCGTAGTTCTGAAGATTTTATAACGCCCGTGGCTCAGGCTATATGCATTATTTAGTTGTTGTGTTTGTAGAATGGATGCATTTTGTATCTTGTTGGTAGTTAGCTATATACAGTGTGGGTTTGGTTCAAACAAAAGGACAACGAGACGGGGTGTGGTCACAAAAGCATACAGAAACTCAAGTCCTTCTGTTCACCTGATTTAGAATTCCTCACAATCAAATGTCGACCGCATTATCTACCAAGGGAATTCTCTTCGATTATAATCACAGCCGTATATATTCCCCCCCAAGCAGACACATCGATGGCTCTGAACGAACTTTACTTGACTCTTTGCAAACTGGAATCCATACATCCTGAGGCTGCATTCATTGTAGTTGGAGATTTTAACAAGGCTAATCTGAAAACAAGACTCCCTAAATTGTATCAGCATATCGATTGCGCAACCAGGGCTGGCAAAACCTTGGATCACTGCTATTCTAACTTCCGCGACGCATATAAGGCCCTGCCCCGCCCTCCTTTTGGAAAAGCTGACCACGACTCCATTTTGTTGATCCCTGCCTACAGACAGAAACTAAAACAAGAAGCTCCCCCGCTGAGGTCTGTTCAACGCTGGTCCGACCAATCTGATTCCACACTCCAAGACTGCTTCCACCATGTGGACTGGGATATGTTTCGTATTGCGTCAGACAACAACATTGACGAATACGCTGATTCGGTGTGCGAGTTCATTAGAACGTGCGTTGAAGATGTCATTCCCATAGCAACGATTAAAACATTCCCAAACCAGAAACCGTGGATTGATGGCAGCATTCGCGTGAAACTGAAAGCCAGAATCACTGCTTTAAATCAGGGCAAGGTGACCGGAAATATGACCGAATACAAACAGTGTAGCTATTCCCTCCGCAAGGCAATCAAACAAGCTAAGCGTCAGTATAGAGACAAAGTAGAATCTCAATTCAACGGCTCAGACACAAGAGGTATGTGGCAGGGTCTACAGTCAATCACGGATTACAAAAAGAAAACCAGCCCCGTCACGGACCAGGATGTCTTGCTAACTAAATAACTTTTTTGCCCGCTTTGAGGACAATACAGTGCCACTGACACGGCCTGCAACCAAAACATGCGGCCTCTCCTTCACTGCAGCCGAGGTGAGTAAAACATTTAAACGTGTTAACCCTCGCAAGGCTGCAGGCCCAGACGGCATCCCCAGCCGCGCCCTCAGAGCATGCGCAGACCAGCTGGCTGGTGTGTTTAAGGACATATTCAATCAATCCCTATCCCAGTCTGCTGTTCCCACATGCTTCAAGAGGGCCACCATTGTTCCTGTTCCCAAGAAAGCTAAGGTAACTGAGCTAAACGACTACCGCCCCGTAGCACTCACTTCCGTCATCATGAAGTGCTTTGAGAGACTAGTCAAGGACCATATCACCTCCACCCTACCTGACACCCTAGACCCACTCCAATTTGCTTACCGCCCAAATAGGTCCACAGACGATGCAATCTCAACCACACTGCACACTGCCCTAACCCATCTGGACAAGAGGAATACCTATGTGAGAATGCTGTTCATCGACTACAGCTCGGCATTTAACACCATAGTAGCCTCCAAGCTCATCATCAAGCTCGAGGCCCTGGGTCTCGACCCCGCCCTGTGCAACTGGGTACTGGACTTCCTGACGGGCCGCCCCCAGGTGGTGAGGGTAGGCAACAACATCTCCACCCCGCTGATCCTCAACACTGGGGCCCCACAAGGGTGCGTTCTGAGCCCTCTCCTGTACTCCCTGTTCACCCACGACTGCGTGGCCACGCACTCCTCCAACTCAATCATCAAGTTTGCGGACGACACAACAGTGGTAGGCTTGATTACCAACAACGACGAGACGGCCTACAGGGAGAAGGTGAGGGCCCTCGGAGTGTGGTGTCAGGAAAATAACCTCACACTCAACATCAACAAAACTAAGGAGATGATTGTGGACTTCAGGAAACAGCAGAGGGAACACCCCCCTATCCACATCGATGGAACAGTAGTGGAGAGGGTAGCAAGTTTTAAGTTCCTCGGCATACACATCACAGACAAACTGAATTGGTCCACCCACACAGACAGCATCGTGAAGAAGGCGCAGCAGCGCCTCTTCAACCTCAGGAGGCTGTCACCAAAAGCACTCACAAACTTCTACAGATGCACAATCGAGAGCATCCTGGCGGGGCTGTATCTGTATGGTACGGCAACTGCTCCGCCCACAACCGTAAGGCTCTCCAGAGGGTAGTGAGGTCTGCACAACGCATCACCGGGGGCAAACTACCTGCCCTCCAGGACACCTACACCACCCGATGTTACAGGAAGGCCATAAAGATCATCAAGGACAACAACCACCCGAGCCACTGCCTGTTCACCCCGCTATCATCCAGAAGGCGAGGTCAGTACAGGTGCATCAAAGCTGGGACCGAGAGACTGAAAAACAGCTTCTATCTCAAGGCCATCAGACTGTTCAACAGCCACCACTCAAATCAAATCAAATCAAATGTATTTATATAGCCCTTCGTACATCAGCTGATATCTCAAAGTGCTGTACAGAAACCCAGCCTAAAACCCCAAACAGCAAGCAATGCAGGTGTAGAAGCACGGTGGCTAGGAAAAACTCCCTAGAAAGGCCAATACCTAGGAAGAAACCTAGAGAGGAACCAGGCTATGTGGGGTGGCCAGTCCTCTTCTGGCTGTGCCGGGTGGAGATTATAACAGAACATGGTCAAGATGTTCAATGTTCATAAATGACCAGCATGGTCGAATAATAATAAGGCAGAACAGTTGAAACTAGAGCAGCAGCACAGTCAGGTGGAAGTTGAAACTGGAGCAGCAGCATGGCCAGGTAGACTGGGGACAGCAAGGAGTCATCATGTCAGGTAGTCCTGGGGCATGGTCCTAGGGCTCAGGTCAGTTGAAACTGGAACAGCAGCATGGCCAGGTGGACTGGGGACAGCAAGGAGTCATCATGTCAGGTAGTCCTGGGGCATGGTCCTAGGGCTCAGGTCCTCCGAGAGAGAGAAAGAAAGAGAGAAGGAGAGAATTAGAGAACGCACACTTAGATTCACACAGGACACCGAATAGGACAGGAGAAGTACTCCAGATATAACAAACTGACCCCAGCCCCCCGACACATAAACTACTGCAGCATAAATACTGGAGGCTGAGACCGGAGGGGTCAGGAGACACTGTGGCCCCATCCGAGGACCACCACTAACATTGAGTGGCTGCTGCCAACACACTGACTCAACTCCAGCCACCTTAATAATGGGAATTGATGGGAAATGATGTAAAATATATCACTAGCCACTTTAAACAATGCTACCTAATATAATGTTTACATACCCTACATTATTCATCTCATATGTATACGTATATACTGTACTCTATATCATCTACTGCATCTTTATGTAATACATGTATCACTAGCCACTTTAACTATGCCACTTTGTTTACATACTCATCTCATATGTATATACTGTACTCGATATCATCTACTGTATCTTGCCTATGCCGCTCTGTACCATCACTCATTCATATATCTTTATGTACATATTCTTTATCCCCTTACACTTGTGTGTATAAGACAGTAGTTTTGGAATTGTTAGATAGATTACTTGTTGGTTATTACTGCATTGTCGGAACTAGAAGCACAAGCATTTCGCTACACTCGCACTAACATCTGCTAACCATGTGTATGTGACAAATAAAATTTGATTTGATTTGAATTTTGTAATTGAGGCCCGACAGTTTCTTTCATTCTTTACAGTGACACTCTGTCTTCTCCTTCTCATCTCGGTCTCGGTCTCTGTCAAGACATATACCATGTCACAGGCCAGCTCATGGCCTGTGGCAAAAATGAGGGGACACGAACAACAGGTATCGGCCAATCAAAAAGGTTCTTTATTATAAACCAAACTATTAACTTTAAACAAAGAAAATGGAATGAGGTGTGAAAGTATCATAATGTAAGGTGTATGTAAAGTATCATAATGTAAGGTGTATGTAAAGTATCATAATGTAAGGTGTATGTAATGTATCATAATGTGAGGTGTATGTAAAGTATCATAATGTAAGGTGTATGTAATGTATCATAATGTAAGGTGTATGTAATGTATCATAATGTAAGGTGTATGTAATGTATCATAATGTAAGGTGTATGTAAAGTATCATAATGTGAGGTGTATGTAAAGTATCATAATGTGAGGTGTATGTAAAGTGCAGGGATGTGTGAATCTGTGTGTGTGAATATGTCTGAGTGAAAACTATGTAAAACTACAAAGGAACAAACAAAACAGGATCATACCTGGAGGAGCAGAGAGAGACAAGAGTTATTAGTGAAACAGTTCAAATACCCTGAGCCCAGGTGGCTCCAATCACTAACGACCCTCCTCTGCCTGCAGGAGGAACCGCCCCCTGCACTGCAGAGGAGGGGCCGTGACAACGTGATGACAAGAGCTCTTAAAACTCTCCAGACACTATCCTTCTCTCCGTCTCATCCCTCTCTCCCTGTCTCATCCCTCTCTCCCTGCCTCATCCCTCTCTCCCTGTCTCATCCTTCTCTCCCTGTCTCATCCCTCTCTCCCTGCCTCATCCCTCTCTCCCTGCCTCATCCCTCTCTCCCTGCCTCATCCCTCTCTCCCTGCCTCATCCCTCTCTCCCTGCCTTATCCCTCTCTCCCTGCCTCATCCCTCACCCTGTCTCATCTCTCTCACCCTGCCTCATCCCTCACCCTGTCTCATCCCTCTCTCCCTGTCTCAGTGTCTCATCTCTCTCCCTGTCTCATCCCTCTCCCTGTCTCATCCCTCTCTCCCTGTATGTGTCTCATCCCTCTCTCCCCTCTCCCTGTCTCATTCATCTCTCCTTGTCTCATTCCTCTCTCCTTGTCTCATCCCTCTCTCCGTCTCATCCCGATCTCTGTGTCTTATTCCTCTCTCCCTGTCTCCGTGTCTCATCCCTCTCTCCATGTCTATTCCCTCTCTCCCTCTCTCCATGTCTCATCCCTCTCTCCATGTCTATTCCCTCTCTCCCTCTCTCCATGTCTCATCCCTCTCTCCGGCTCATCCCTATCTTCGTCTCATCCCTCTCTCCCTGTCTCATCCCTCTCTCCCTGTCTCATCCCTCTCTCCCTGTCTCATCCCTCTCTCCCTGTCTCATCCCTCTCCCTAGCTCATCCCTGCCTCATCTCACTCTATCAGCGAGGAGCTATGCTTATGGAGGAATGGAGAGATGAGGGAGCTAGGACTGGGGAAGGGACATCGCCTTGCCTGTATCTTCCCGCCAGTAAGACACACAGCCAGTCATGTGTGTGCCTTCCAACTTCCGCTTGTCATTGTCAATCAGAAAGATGTAATTGTCACTTTGCCAGTGGACAGCAAGGCTGGTGATGAGTCAGACCAGCACGACTCTGCTGTATAGACTGGTGGGCTTCTAACTCTGCTGTATAGACTGGTGGGCTTCTAACTCTGCTGTATAGACTGGTGGGCTTCTAACTCTGCTATATAGACTGGTGGGCTTCTAACTCTGCTATATAGACTGGTGGGCTTCTAACTCTGCTATATAGACTGGTGGGCTTCTAACTCTGCTATATAGACTGGTGGGCTTCTAACTCTGCTATATAGACTGGTGGGCTTCTAACTCTGCTATATAGACTGGTGGGCTTCTAACTCTGCTATATAGACTGGTGGGCTTCTAACTCTGCTATATAGACTGGTGGGCTTCTAACTCTGCTATATAGACTGGTGGGCTTCTAACTCTGCTATATAGACTGGTGGGCTTCTAACTCTGCTGTATAGACTGGTGGGCTTCTAACTCTGCTGTATAGACTGGTGGGCTTCTAACTCTGCTATATAGACTGGTGGGCTTCTAACCATCTAACTCTGCTATATAGACTGGTGGCTTTCTAACCATCTAACTCTGCTATATAGACTGGTGGGCTTCTAACTCTGCTGTATAGACTGGTGGCTTTCTAACCATCTAACTCTGCTGTATAGACTGGTGGCTTTCTAACCATCTAACTCTGCTATATAGACTGGTGGCTTTCTAACCATCTAACTCTGCTGTATAGACTGGTGGCCTTCTAACCATCTAACTCTGCTATATAGACTGGTGGGATTCTAACCATCTAACTCTGCTATATAGACTGGTGGGCTTCTAACCATCTAACTCTGCTATATAGACTGGTGGCCTTCTAACTCTGCTGTATAGACTGGTGGCCTTCTAACTCTGCTGTATAGACTGGTGGCCTTCTAACTCTGCTATATAGACTGGTGGCCTTCTAACTCTGCTATATAGACTGGTGGCCTTCTAACTCTGCTATATAGACTGGTGGCCTTCTAACTCTGCTGTATAGACTGGTGGGCTTCTAACTCTGCTATATAGACTGGTGGGCTTCTAACCATCTAACTCTGCTGTATAGACTGGTGGGCTTCTAACCATCTAACTCTGCTGTATAGACTGGTGGCCTTCTAACCATCTAACTCTGCTATATAGACTGGTGGGCTTCTAACCATCTAACTCTGCTATATAGACTGGTGGGCTTCTAACCATCTAACTCTGCTATATAGACTGGTGGGCTTCTAACCATCTAACTCTGCTATATAGACTGGTGGGCTTCTAACCATCTAACTCTGCTGTATAGACTGGTGGGCTTCTAACCATCTAACTCTGCTATATAGACTGGTGGCCTTCTAACCATCTAACTCTGCTGTATAGACTGGTGGCCTTCTAACCATCTAACTCTGCTGTATAGACTGGTGGCCTTCTAACCATCTAACTCTGCTGTATAGACTGGTGGGCTTCTAACCATCTAACTCTGCTATATAGACTGGTGGGCTTCTAACCATCTAACTCTGCTATATAGACTGGTGGGCTTCTAACCATCTAACTCTGCTGTATAGACTGGTGGGCTTCTAACCATCTAACTCTGCTGTATAGACTGGTGGGCTTCTAACTCTGCTGTATAGACTGGTGGGCTTCTAACCATCTAACTCTGCTATATAGACTGGTGGGCTTCTAACCATCTAACTCTGCTGTATAGACTGGTGGGCTTCTAACCATCTAACTCTGCTATATAGACTGGTGGGCTTCTAACTCTGCTGTATAGACTGGTGGGCTTCTAACCATCTAACTCTGCTGTATAGACTGGTGGGCTTCTAACCATCTAACTCTGCTATATAGACTGGTGGGCTTCTAACTCTGCTGTATAGACTGGTGGGCTTCTAACCATCTAACTCTGCTGTATAGACTGGTGGGCTTCTAACCATCTACCTCTGCTGTATAGACTGGTGGGCTTCTAACCATCTAACTCTGCTGTATAGACTGGTGGGCTTCTAACCATCTAACTCTGCTGTATAGACTGGTGGGCTTCTAACTCTGCTATATAGACTGGTGGGCTTCTAACCATCTAACTCTGCTGTTCAGGGAAGTCCGGAACCAATACACGCAGTCAGTCAGGAAAGCTAAGGCCAGCTTCTTCAGGCAGAAGTTTGCATCCTGTAGCTCCAACTCCAAAAAGTTCTGGGACACTGTGAAGTCCATGGAGAACAAGAGCACCTCCTCCCAGCTGCCCACTGCACTGAGGCTAGGTAACACGGTCACCACTGATAAATCCATGATTATCGAAAACTTCAATAAGCATTTCTCAACGGCTGGCCATGCCTTCCGCCTGGCTACTTCAACCTCGGCCAACAGCTCCGCCCCCCCCGCAGCTCCTCGCCCAAGCCTCTCCAGGTTCTCCTTTACCCAAATCCAGATAGCAGATGTTCTGAAAGAGCTGCAAAACCTGGACCCGTACAAATCAGCTGGGCTTGACAATCTGGACCCTCTATTTCTGAAACTATCTGCCACCATTGTCGCAACCCCTATTACCAGCCTGTTCAACCTCTCTTTCATCTCGTCTGAGATCCCCAAGGATTGGAAAGCTGCCGCAGTCATCCCCCTCTTCAAAGGGGGAGACACCCTGGACCCAAACTGTTACAGACCTATATCCATCCTGCCCTGCCTATCTAAGGTCTTCGAAAGCCAAGTCAACAAACAGGTCACTGACCATCTCGAATCCCACCGTACCTTCTCCGCTGTGCAATCTGGTTTCCGAGCCGGTCATGGGTGCACCTCAGCCACACTCAAGGTACTAAACGACATCATAACCGCCATCGATAAAAGACAGTACTGTGCAGCCGTCTTCATCGACCTCGCCAAGGCTTTCGACTCTGTCAATCACCATATTCTTATCGGCAGACTCAGTAGCCTCGGTTTTTCGGATGACTGCCTTGCCTGGTTCACCAATTACTTTGCAGACAGAGTTCAGTGTGTCAAATCGGAGGGCATGCTGTCCGGTCCTCTGGCAGTCTCTATGGGGGTGCCACAGGGTTCAATTCTCGGGCCGACTCTTTTCTCTGTGTATATCAATGATGTTGCTCTTGCTGCGGGCGATTCCCTGATCCACCTCTACGCAGACGACACCATTCTATATACTTTCGGCCCGTCTTTGGACACTGTGCTATCTAACCTCCAAACAAGCTTCAATGCCATACAACACTCCTTCCGTGGCCTCCAACTGCTCTTAAACGCTAGTAAAACCAAATGCATGCTTTTCAACCGGTCGCTGCCTGCACCTGCATGCCCGACTAGCATCACCACCCTGGATGGTTCCGACCTAGAATATGTGGACGTCTATAAGTACCTAGGTGTCTGGCTAGACTGCAAACTCTCCTTCCAGACTCATATCAAACATCTCCAATCGAAAATCAAATCAAGAGTCGGCTTTCTATTCCGCAACAAAGCCTCCTTCACTCAAGCCGCCAAGCTTACCCTAGTAAAACTGACTATCCTACCGATCCTCGACTTCGGCGATGTCATCTACAAAATGGCTTCCAACACTCTACTCAGCAAACTGGATGCAGTCTATCACAGTGCCATCCGTTTTGTCACTAAAGCACCTTATACTACCCACCACTGCGACTTGTATGCTCTAGTCGGCTGGCCCTCGCTACATATTCGTCGCCAGACCCACTGGCTCCAGGTCATCTACAAGTCTATGCTAGGTAAAGCTCCGCCTTATCTCAGCTCACTGGTCACGATGGCAACACCCATCCGTAGCACGCGCTCCAGCAGGTGTATCTCACTGATCATCCCTAAAGCCAACACCTCATTTGGCCGCCTTTCGTTCCAGTACTCTGCTGCCTGTGACTGGAACGAATTGCAAAAATCGCTGAAGTTGGAGACTTTCATCTCCCTCACCAACTTCAAACATCAGCTATCTGAGCAGCTAACCGATCGCTGCAGCTGTACATAGTCTATTGGTAAATAGCCCACCCTTTTCACCTACCTCATCCCCGTACTGTTTTTATTTATTTACTTTTCTGCTCTTCTGCACACCAATATCTCTACCTGTACATGACCATCTGATCTTTTATCACTCCAGTGTTAATCTGCAAAATTGTAATTATTTGCCTACCTCCTCATGCCTTTTGCACACATTGTATATAGACCCCCCCTTCGTTTTCTACTGTGTTATTGACTTGTTAATTGTTTACTCCATGTGTAACTCTTTGTTGTATGCTCACACTGCTATGCTTTATCTTGGCCAGGTCGCAGTTGCAAATGAGAACTTGTTCTCAACTAGCCTACCTGGTTAAATAAAGGTGAAATAAAAAATAAAAAAATAAAAATAGACTGGTGGGCTTCTAACCATCTAACTCTGCTGTATAGACTGGTGGGCTTCTAACTCTGCTATATAGACTGGTGGGCTTCTAACCATCTAACTCTGCTGTATAGACTGGTGGGCTTCTAACCATCTAACTCTGCTGTATAGACTGGTGGGCTTCTAACCATCTAACTCTGCTATATAGACTGGTGGGCTTCTAACTCTGCTGTATAGACTGGTGGGCTTCTAACTCTGCTATATAGACTGGTGGGCTTCTAACTCTGCTGTATAGACTGGTGGGCTTCTAACTCTGCTATATAGACTGGTGGCTTTCTAACCATCTAACTCTGCTGTATAGACTGGTGGGCTTCTAACTCTGCTATATAGACTGGTGGGCTTCTAACTCTGCTATATAGACTGGTGGGCTTCTAACTCTGCTATATAGACTGGTGGGCTTCTAACTCTGCTATATAGACTGGTGGGCTTCTAACTCTGCTGTATAGACTGGTGGGCTTCTAACCATCTAACTCTGCTGTATAGACTGGTGGCTTTCTAACCATCTAACTCTGCTATATAGACTGGTGGGATTCTAACCATCTAACTCTGCTATATAGACTGGTGGGATTCTAACCATCTAACTCTGCTATATAGACTGGTGGGCTTCTAACCATCTAACTCTGCTATATAGACTGGTGGGCTTCTAACTCTGCTATATAGACTGGTGGGCTTCTAACCATCTAACTCTGCTATATAGACTGGTGGGCTTCTAACCATCTAACTTGTCCTTGGATTAGTTCAATGAGCTCCTTATTAAATCAAATCAACCTCTGGCGGTACCCACCCCCGATCACCGTCAGCTCTTTCTCTCATTACTACGCATCCTGATTAGTGTGTGTGTGTGTGTGTGTCTCTCTCTCTGTGTGTGTGTGTGTGATTAAGGGTTGCTCTAGAGTGGGTGGGCTGGTCATTTAGGATTCAGTTATTTTAATCTATGCACATATTATTTCAGGCATCATTAAACCCAGTGATATAGACATAATGATGTACTCTAGCCACAGGTCTGGGAGAGGGCGGGGTGACCTCCTCAAATGAACCTTGCTCTTCATGTGTTAGATTAATGCTGATCTAGGATGCATTTTGCCTTTAGATTATAATGACTGAGAATTACATGGACAGATGGGGACTGATCCTAGATCAGCCCTAATACAGAGACACTATGAATACTACCCCTACTTTTTGTGGCTAGCTGTTTGAGTATTATGGGTCTCTCTCTCTCTCTCTCTCTCTCTCTCTCTCTCTCTCTCTCTCTCTCTCTCTCTCTCTCTCTCTCTCTCTCTCTCCACCTCCCCTTCTCTTTGTCTCTCTCTCTGTCTCTCACCCCCCATCCCTCTCTCTCTGTCTGTCTCATTCTCCATCCTCTCTGTTTCTGTCTCTGTCTATACAAGGACATTAATCCCTGCTGTCTCTGCCAGGCTAGATAGCTTATCCCCATGCAAGGACACTCTGGCCTAATTTGTCATTTAATAAGCACGTAAACAAGGCTTGGCCTGAGGCAGTGGCAGGAACGTAGGAACTCACTGGAGTCAGATGGAGGAACTCACTGGAGACAGAGGGGATCAGACGGAGGAACTCACTGGAGACAGAGGGGATCAGACGGAGGAACTCACTGGAGACAGAGGGGATCAGACGGAGGAACTCACTGGAGACAGAGGGGATCAGACGGAGGAACTCACTGGAGACAGAGGGAGTCAGACAGAGGAACTCACTGGAGACAAAGGGAGTCAGACGGAGGAACTCACTGGAGACAGAGGGGGTCAGACGGAGGAACTCACTGGAGAAATTCGGCTTGTCACCAAAAGCACTCACAAACTTCTACAGATGCACAATCGAGAGCATCCTGGCGGGCTGTATCACCGCCTGGTACGGCAACTGCTCCGGCCTCAACCGTAAGGCTCTCCAGAGGGTAGTGAGGTCTGCACAACGCATCACCGGGGGCAAACTACCTACCCTACACCACCCGATGTTACAGGAAGGCCATAAAGATCATCAAGGACATCAACCACCCGAGCCACTGCCTGTTCACCCCGCTATCATCCAGAAGGCGAGGTCAGTACAGGTGCATCAAAGCTGGGACCGAGAGACTGAAACACAGCTTCTATCTCAAGGCCATCAGACTGTTAAACAGCCACCACTAACATTGAGTGGCTGCTGCCAACACACTGACACTGACACTGACTCAACTCCAGCCACTTTAATAATGGGAATTGATGGGAAATGATGTAAATATATCACTAGCCACTTTAAACAATGCTACCTTATATAATGTTATTTACCCTACATTATTCATCTCATATGCATACGTATATACTGTACTCTATATCATATCAGGTCTACCTACACCTGATGTATTCAGCATTTCACTGTAAGGTCTACCTACACCTGTTGTATTCAGCATTTCACTGTAAGGTCTACTACACCTGTTGTATTTGGCATTTCACTGTAAGGTCTACCTACACCTGTTGTATTCAGCATTTCACTGTAAGGTCTACATACACCTGTTGTATTCAGCATTTCACTGTAAGGTCTACTACACCTGTTGTATTCGGCGCACGTGACAAATAAACTTTGATTTGATTTGACATGCCCAGCTCTGTTCTTTCTCAGTACATAGCTCCTCTCCTATGAGGAGATGCTATTATTTGGCCTTGTTCCTAGCCAACCACTATATTTTATCTATACTATATTTTATCTCTCTATGATGTTGCTGTGATGCAACAATCGTCCATTTAAAACAATTCACACTAGCATCCACTCTCCTCTCCCTCCCTGTTTCTCTCCCTCCCTCCATCTTTGATTCTCTCCTCCCTCTGTCTCTCCCTGCCTGCCTGTTTCTCTACCTCCCCTCCTTCCCCCTCCCTCTCCCTGTTTCTCTCTCTCCCTCCCTCTCCCTGTTTCTCTCTCTCCCTCCCTCTCTGTTTATCTCCATCCCTCCCTCTCTCCATCCCTCCCTCTCTGTTTCTCTCCATCCCTCCCTCTGTTTCTCTCCATCCCTCCCTCTCTCTCTCCCTCCCTCTGTTTCTCTCCATCCCTCCCTCTCTGTTTCTCTCCATCCCTCCCTCTCTTTCTCCCTCCATCTCTATTTCTCTCCATCCATCCCTCCCTTTCTTTCTCCCTCCCTGTTTCTCTCCATCCCTCCCTCCCCATTTCTCTCTCTCCCTCCCTCTGTTTCTCCCTCCCTCCCTCCCTCTCTGTTTCTCTCTCTCCCTCCCTCTCTTTCTCCCTCCATCTCTATTTCTCTCAATCCATCCCTCCCTTTCTTTCTCCCTCCCTCTGTTTCTCTCCATCCCTCCCTCTCTTTCTCCCTCCATCTCTATTTCTCTCCATCCATCCCTCCC
Source organism: Oncorhynchus kisutch (assembly GCF_002021735.2). NCBI lineage: Eukaryota > Metazoa > Chordata > Actinopteri > Salmoniformes > Salmonidae > Oncorhynchus > Oncorhynchus kisutch. The sequence goes on along the minus strand of NC_034192.2, from coordinate 58,667,427 downwards.
TTTCTTTCTCCCTCCCTCTGTTTCTCTCCATCCCTCCCTCCCCATTTCTCTCTCTCCCTCCCTCTGTTTCTCCCTTCCTCCCTCTGCTTCTCTCTCTCCCTCTGCTTCTCTCTCTCCCTCCCTGTTTCTCTCTCTCCCTCTGCTTCTCTCTCTCCCTCCCAGTTTCTCTTTCTCTCCCTCTCTCTATCTCTCTCTCTCTCTCTCTCTCTCTCTCCCTCTCTCTCTCTCTCTCTCTCTCTCCATGTTACAATTCAATTCAATTCAAGGGCTTTATTGGCATGGGAAACATGTGTTAACATTGCCAAAGCAAGTGAGGTAGATAATATATAAAGTGAATATATAAAGTGAAATAAATAAACAATCAAAATTAATATGTCTCTCTAATACATTGGGCAGGAGGTTAGGAAGTGCAGCTCAGTTTCCACCTCATTTTGTGGGCAGTGAGCACATAGCCTGTCTTCTCTTGAGAGCCATGTCTGCCTACGGCGGCCTTTCTCAATAGCAAGGCTATGCTCACTGAGTCTGTACATAGTCAAAGCTTTCCTTAATTTGGGGTCAGTCACAGTGGTCAGGTATTCTGCCGCTGTGTACTCTCTGTGTAGAGCCAAATAGCATTCTAGTTTGCTCTGTTTTTTTGTAAATTCTTTCCAATGTGTCAAGTAATTATCTTTTTGTTTTCTCATGATTTGGTTGGGTCTAATTGTGCTGATGTCCTGGGGCTCTGTAGGGTGTGTTTGTGTTTGTGAACAGAGCCCCAGGACCAGCTTGCTTAGGGGACTCTTCTCCAGGTTCATCTCTCTGTAGGTGATGGCTTTGTTGTGGAAGGTTTGGGAATCGCTTCCTTTTAAGTGGTTATAGAGTTTAATGGCTCTTTTCTGGATTTTGATAATTAGTGGGTATCGGCCTAATTCTGCTCTGCATGCATTATTCGGTGTTCTACGTTGTACACGGAGGATATTTTTGCAGAATTCTGCGTGCAGTCTCAATTTGGTGTTTGTCCCATTTTGTGAAGTCTTGGTTGGTGAGCGGACCACAGACCTCACAACCATAGAGGGCAATGGGCTCTATGACTGATTCAAGTATTTTTAGCCAAATCCAAATTGGTATGTTGAAATTTATGTTCCTTTTGATGGCATAGAATGCCCTTCTTGCCTTGTCTCTCAGATCGTTCACAGCTTTGTGGAAGTTACCTGTGGCGCTGATGTTTAGGCCAAGGTATGTATAGTTTTTTGTGTGCTCTAGGGCAACAGTGTCTAAATGGAATTTGTATTTGTGGTCCTGGTGACTGTACCTTTTTTGGAACACCATTATTTTGGTCTTACTGAGATTTACTGTCAGGGCCCAGGTCTGACAGAATCTGTGCATAAGGTCTAGGTGCTGCTGTAGGCCCTCCTTGGTTGGTGACAGAAGCACCAGATCATCAGCAAACAGCAGACATTTGACTTCCGATTCTAGTAGGGTGAGGCCGGGTGCTGCAGACTTTTCTAGTGCCCACTTTTCTAGTGCCAATTCGTTAATATATATGTTGAAGAGGGTGGGGCTTAAGCTGCATCCCTGTCTCACCCCACGACCCTGTGTGAAGAAATGTGTGTGTTTTTTGCCAATTTTAACCGCACACTTGTTGTTTGTGTACATGGAATTTATAATGTTGTATGTTTTACCCCCAACACAACTTTCCATCAATTTGTATAGCAGACCCTCATGCCAAATTGAGTCGAAGGCTTTTTTGAAATCAACAAAGCATGAGAAGACTTTGCCTTTGTTTTGGTTTGTTTGGTTGTCAATTAGGGTTTGCAGGGTGAATACATGGTCTGTTGTACGGTAATTTGGTAAAAAGCCAATTTGACATTTGCTCAGTACATTGTTTTCATTGTTTCTCTCTCTCTCGTCTGTTTCTCACTCCCTCCCTGTTTCTCTCTCTCCCTCTGCTTCTCTCTCTCCCTCCCGGTTTCTCTCTCTCTCCCTCTTTGTTTCTCTCTCCCTCCCTGTTTCTCTCTCTCCCTCTGCTTCTCTCTCTCCCTCCCTGTTTCTCTCTCTCTCCCTACCTCTCTGTTTGGTGGGCACAGTTCCCAATGCAGTCTGATTCTCTCTATGAGGAGACATTGATGGTCTGATTTGCCTCTACTCAGTTCCTGTCCCAAATGACACCCTATTCCCTATTACAGTGCCCTACTTATGACCAGGACTCATAGGGCCTTGATCAAAACTAGTAGACTATATAGGGAATAGGGTGCAATTTGGGACTCAGCCATGGATTAGCCATTAAAAAGCTGTTAGCCTCTCTCTCAATTCAATTCAAGGGGCTTTATTGGCATGGGAAACTCTCTCTCTCTCTATCAGACTAATGCAGTCACATCACTATGCAGAGATGAGGCTGTTATTACAGTAAAACGCTGAGAGGCTCAAATCCCTGTTGAACTAAACTCCTTGTTTCATATCAATTGCCAAATGCACTGGGCTTGCATACCAAATGACACCCTAATCTCTATATAGTGCACTACTTTTGACCAGAGCTCTATGAGCCCTGGACAGAACTAGTGCACTGTGTAGGGAATAGGGTGTTATTTGGGACGTAAACACTGTCTGCAGGTAATGGCCCAATGATTACTCGTATTGAGACATGTTATTGCTGTTGAGACTAGAGCCTTGTATGGGGAAAACAATGACATGTCGGATGTTTTTGTCCATTCAGACGGTCTATGCTTGAGTAGTCCTATTATTGTTTTAGATGGTTGTCTTCCTGTAAGGAGATCAGAGCGGAGTCAGAGGGCATGTCTTCCTGTAAGGAGATCAGAGCGGAGTCAGAGGGCATGTCTTCCTGTAAGGAGATCAGAGCGGAGTCAGAGGGCATGTCTTCCTGTAAGGAGATCAGAGCGGAGTCAGAGGGCATGTCTTCCTGTAAGGAGATCAGAGCAGAGTCAGAGGGCATGTCTTCCTGTAAGGAGATCAGAGCGGAGTCAGAGGGCATGTCTTCCTGTAAGGAGATCAGAGCGGAGTCAGAGGGCATGTCTTCCTGTAAGGAGATCAGAGCGGAGTCAGAGGGCATGTCTTCCTGTAAGGAGATCAGAGCGGAGTCAGAGGGCATGTCTTCCTGTAAGGAGATCAGAGCGGAGTCAGAGGGCATGTCTTCCTGTAAGGAGATCAGAGCGGAGTCAGAGGGCATGTCTTCCTGTAAGGAGATCAGAGCGGAGTCAGAGGGCATGTCTTCCTGTAAGGAGATCAGAGCGGAGTCAGAGGGCATGTCTTCCTGTAAGGAGATCAGAGCGGAGTCAGAGGGCATGTCTTCCTGTAAGGAGATCAGAGCGGAGTCAGAGGGCATGTCTTCCTGTAAGGAGATCAGAGCGGAGTCAGAGGGCATGTCTTCCTGTAAGGAGATCAGAGCGGAGTCAGAGGGCATGTCTTCCTGTAAGGAGATCAGAGCGGAGTCAGAGGGCATGTCTTCCTGTAAGGAGATCAGAGCAGAGTCAGAGGGCATGTCTTCCTGTAAGGAGATCAGAGTGTCTTCCCTTCCAGGTTATAGAACATTTAAAAAAAAACACAAATGGGAACGTTGAAATGGAATAATGTTTCTTTAGGGAAGATACAAGGTCCTCAAAGACATGCGTGAATATAAAACAAATCTGAAAATAAATGAATCATTCAATGCTTGTAGTCTGTAAAGGCACAAAGCCAGGGCCTGTATTCACAAAGTGTCTCAGAGTAGGAATGCTGATCTAGGATGAGGTCCCCCCGTCCATGTTTTCCTCCTAACCTTCCCAGTCGTAGTCTTCTGTTTTCCTCCTAACCTTCCCAGTCGTAGTCTTCTGTTTTCCTCCTAACCTTCCCAGATGTAGTCTTCTGTTTTCCTCCTAACCTTCCCAGTCGTAGTCTTCTGTTTTCCTCCTAACCTTCCCAGCTGTAGTCTTCTGTTTTCCTCCTAACCTTCCCAGCTGTAGTCTTCTGTTTTCCTCCTAACCTTCCCAGATGTAGTCTTCTGTTTTCCTCCTAACCTTCCCAGTCGTAGTCTTCTGTTTTCCTCCTAACCTTCCCAGTTGTAGTCTTCTGTTTTCCATCTTAACCTTCCCAGCACCTTGGCCTTCTTTCATTTGCTAGTCTGGCCTCAGGTTCCGAAGACAGTCACATTTTGCCTTGGCAAGACTTCTACTGGAAAACATCCTATTCAGAGCATATCCAGAGGCTGTGTGTGTGAGTTTGTTTGTGCGTGTAAGGGCATATCCACAGGCAGTTGAACCACTGTCAGTTTTACTGCTCGTATCAATCCTCACTGACAGCAGGTCAAAAAACCAGTCTCTCTCTCTCTCTCTCTCTCTCTCACACACACACACACACACACACACACACACACACACACACACACACACACACACACACACACACACACACACACACACACACACACACACACACACACACACACACACACACACACACACACACACACACACACACACACACACACACACACACACACACACCTCCCCCATCTCAGCAACCTCATTCTGCTGCTATTGCATGTGTAACACCCAGGATTAATGATGTCTTAGGTTTCCTCCCAAATGACAACCTATTCCCTAAACATCGTCAAAAGTAGTTCACTATGTACACTCATAGAGAAAAGGGTTCCAAAAGGGTTAGTTCACTATGTACACTCATAGAGAAAAGGGTTCCAAAAGGGTTAGTTCACTATGTACACTCATAGAGAAAAGGGTTCCAAAAGGGTTAGTTCACTATGTACACTCATAGAGAAAAGGGTTCCAAAAGGGTTAGTTCACTATGTACACTCATAGAGAAAAGGGTTCCAAAAGGGTTAGTTCACTATGTACACTCATAGAGAAAAGGGTTCCAAAAGGGTTAGTTCACTATGTACACTCATAGAGAAAAGGGTTCCAAAAGGGTTAGTTCACTATGTACACTCATAGAGAAAAGGGTTCCAAAAGGGTTAGTTCACTATGTACACTCATAGAGAAAAGGGTTCCAAAAGGGTTAGTTCACTATGTACACTCATAGAGAAAAGGGTTCCAAAAGGGTTAGTTCACTATGTACACTCATAGAGAAAAGGGTTCCAAAAGGGTTATTTGGCTGTCCCCATAGGAAAATCTTTTTTTTCTCTCCCTCTCCCTGTGTGTACTGTATGAAGTTGCTGTGAGTTGCACTGATGGTTTTAATGAGAAATGTCTAGCGGGCATGTAGGACAAATTCAGACTGACTTTGGTTTCAGAGGCGAGGACGAGAACTGGGTACGAAGGGAAGGAAGGGTGTTATGCTGTCTAGAGGAGGTATAGAGGAGGAGGTCTAGAGGAGGTCTAGAGGAGGAGGTCTAGAGGAGGTCTAGAGGAGGTCTAGAGGAGGAGCTCTAGAGGAGGTGGTCTAGAGGAGGTGGTCTAGTGGAGGAGGTCTAGAGGAGGAGGTCTATAGGAGGAGGTCTAGAGGAGGTGGTCTAGAGGAGGTCTAGAGGAGGAGATCTAGAGGAGGTGGTCTAGAGGAGGTGGTCTAAAGGAGGTCTAGAGGAGGAGGTCTAGAGGAAGTTTAGAGGAGAAGGTCTAGAGGAGAAGGTCTAGAGGAGAAGTTCTAGAGGAGAAGGTTTAGAGGAGAAGGTCTAGAGGAGGAGGTCTAGAGGATGTCTAGTGGAGGAGGTCTAGAGGAGGAGGTCTAGAGGAGGAGGTCTAGAGGAGGTGGTCTAGTGGAGGTCTAGAGGAGGAGGTCTAGAGGAGGTCTAGAGGAGGAGGTCTTGAGGAGGTGGTCTAGAGGAGGTGGTCTAGAGGATGAGGTCTATAGGAGGAGGTCTAGAGGAGGTCTAGAGGAGGATGTATAGAGGTCTAGAGGAGGAGGTCTAGAGGAGGGGGTCTAGAGGAGGGGGTCTAGTGGAGGAGTAGAAGAGGAGGTCTAGAGGAGGTCTAGAGGAGGAGGTCTAGTGGAGGAGTAGAGGAGAAGGTCTAAAGGAGGTGGTCTAGAGGAGAAGGTCTAGAGGAGGAGGTCTAGTGGAGGAGTTATAGAGGTCTAAAAGAGGTCTAGAGTAGGAGTTCTAAAGGAGAATGTCTCGAGGAGGAGGTCTAGAGGAGGAGGTCTGGAGAAGAGGTCTAGAGGAGGAGGTCTAGTGGAGGTCTAGAGGACGAGGTCAAGTGGAGGTCTAGAGGAGGAGGTCTAGAGGAGGGGGTCTAGTGGAGGAGTAGAGGAGGAGGTCTAAAGGAGGTGGTCTAGTGGACATCTAGAGGAGGAAGTATAGAGGAGGAGGTCTAGAGATGATCTAGAGGAGGAGTTCTAGAAGAGGAGTTCTAGAGGAGGAGGTCTAGTGGAGGTCTTGAGGAAGAGGTCTAGTGGAGGAGATCTAGTGGAGGTCTAGAGGAGGTCTAGAGGTCTAGAGGAGGAGGTCTAGAGGGGGTATAGAGGAGGAGGTCTATAGGAGGAGGTCTAGTGGTGGTCTAGTGGAGGTCTAGAGGAGGAGGTCTAGTGGAGGTCTAGAGGAGGGGGTCTAGTGGAGGTCTAGAGGAGGATGTCTAGAGGAGGAGGTCTAGAGGAGGTCTAGTGGAGATCTAGAGGAGGAGGTCTAGAGGAAGAGGTCTAGTGGAGGTCTAGAGGAGGAGGTCTAGTGGAGGTCTTGAGGAGGAGGTCTAGTGGAGGTCTAGTGGAGGAGGTCTAGAGGAGGAGGTCTAGTGGAGATCTAAGGGAGGTATAGAGGTCTAGAGGAGGAGATCTAGAGGAGGAGGTCTAGAGGAGGAGGTCTAGTAGAGAAGTTCTAGTGGAGGTCTAGAGGAGGAGGTCTAGTGGAGGTCTAGAGGAGGAGGTCTAGTGGAGGAGGTCTAGAGGACGAGGTCTAGAGAAGATCTAGAGGAGCAGGTCTAGAGGAGGAGTTCTAGAAGAGGAGTTCTAGAGGAGGAGGTCTAGTGGAGGTCTTGAGGAGGTCTAGAGGAGGAGGTCTAGTGGAGGTCTAGAGGAGGAGGTCTAGTGGTGGTCTAGTGGAGGTCTAGAGGAGGAGGTCTAGTGGAGGTCTAGAGGAGGAGATCTAGTGGAGGTCTAGAGGAGGATGTCTAGTGGAGGAGGTCTAGTGGAGGAGGTCTAGTGGAGGAGGTCTAGAGGAGGAGGTCTAGTGGAGGTCTAGAGGAGGAGGTCTAGTGGAGGTCTAGAGGAGCTCTAGAGGAGGAGGTCTAGTGGAGGTCTAGAGGATGTCTAGTGGAGGTCTAGAGGAGGAGGTCTAGTGGTGGTCTAGTGGAGGATGTCTAGAGTAGGTCTTGAGGAGGAGGTCTAGTGGAGGAGGTTTAGTGGAAGCCTAGAGGACGATGTCTAGAGAAGGAGGTCTAGTGGAGGCCTAGGGGAGGAGGTCTAGAGGAGGAGGACTAGTGGAGGCTTAATGGAGGAGGTCTAGTGGAGGTCTAGAGTAGGAGGTCTAGTGGTGAACTAGTGGAGGAGGTCTAGATGAGGAGGTCTAGTGGAGGTCTAGAGGATATCTAGTGGAGGTCTAGAGGAGCGGGTCTAGTGGAGGCCTAGAGGAGGAGGTCTAGTAGAGGTCAAGTGGAGGAGGTCTAGAGGAGGTCTAGAGGAGGAGGTCTAGTGGAGGAGGTATAGTGGACGTCTAGAGGAGGAGGTCTAGAGAAGATCTAGAGGAAGAGGTCTAGAGGAGGAGTTCTAGAAGAAGAGTTCTAGAGAAGGAGGTCTAGTGGAGGTCTTGAGGAGGTCTAGTGGAGGTCTAGTGGAGGAGGTCTAGAGGAGGAGGTCTAGTGGAGGTCTAGAGGAGGTCTAGAGGTCTAGAGGAGGAGGTCTAGAGGAGGAGGTCTAGTGGTGGTCTAGTGGAGGTCTAGAGGAGGAGGTCTAGAGGAGGAGGTCTAGTAGAGGAGGTCTAGTGGAGGTCTAGAGGAGGTCTAGAGGAGGAGGTCTTGTGGAGGAGGTCTAGTGGAGGAGGTCTAGTGGAGGTCTAGAGGAGGTCTAGAGGAGGAGGTCTAGTGGAGGTCTAGAGGAGGTCTAGAGGAGGAGGTCTAGTGGAGGTCTAGAGGATGTCTAGTGGAGGTCTAGAGGAGGAGGTCTAGTGGAGAAGGTCTAGAAGAGGAGGTCTAGAAGAGGATGTCTAGAGGAGGAGGTCTAGTGGAGGCCTAGAGGAGGAGGTCTAGTAGAGGTCTAGAGGACGCGGTTTAGTGGAGGTCTAGAGGAGGAGGTCTAGTGAAGGTCTAGAGGAGGAGGTCTAGAGGAGGTCTAGAGGAGGAGGTCTAGAGTAGGTCTAGAGGAGGTCTAGTGGAGCTCCTCCTCCATGAGGAGGAGGTCTAGTGGAGGTCTAGAGGAGGTCTAGAGGAAGAGGTCTAGTGGAGGTCTAGAGGAGGAGGTCTAGTGGTGGTCTAGTGGAGGATGTCTAGAGTAGGTCTTGAGGAGGAGGTCTAGTGGAGGAGGTTTAGTGGAGGCCTAGAGGACGATGTCTAGAGGAGGAGGTCTAGTGGAGGCCTAGGGGAGGAGGTCTAGAGGAGGAGGTCTAGTGGAGGCCTAATGGAGGAGGTCTAGTGGAGGTCTAGAGTAGGAGGTCTAGTGGTGAACTAGTGGAGGAGGTCTAGATGAGGAGGTCTAGTGGAGGTCTAGAGGATATCTAGTGGAGGTCTAGAGGAGGAGGTCTAGTGGAGGCCTAGAGGAGGAGGTCTAGTAGAGGTCTAGTGGAGGAGGTCTAGAGGAGGTCTAGAGGAGGAGGTCTAGTGGAGGAGGTATAGTGGACATCTAAAGGAGGAGGTCTAGAGAAGATCTAGAGGAAGAGGTCTAGAGGAGGAGTTCTAGAAGAAGAGTTCTAGCGGAGGAGGTCTAGTGGAGGTCTTGAGGAGGAGGTCTAGTGGAGGTCTAGTGGAGGAGGTCTAGACGAGGAGGTCTAGTGGAGGTCTAGAGGTCTAGAGGAGGAGGTCTAGAGGAGGAGGTCTAGTGGTGGTCTAGTGGAGGTCTAGAGGAGGAGGTCTAGAGGAGGAGGTCTAGTAGAGGAGGTCTAGTGGAGGAGGTCTTGTGGAGGAGTTCTAGTGGAGGTCTAGAGGAGGAGGTCTAGTGGAGGTCTAGAGGAGGTCTAGAGGAGGAGGTCTAGTGGAGGTCTAGAGGAAGAGGTCTAGTGGAGGTCTAGAGGATGTCTAGTGGAGGTCTAGAGTAGGAGGTCTAGTGGAGAAGGTCTAGAAGACGAGGTCTAGAAGAGGATGTCTAGAGGAGGAGGTCTAGTGGAGGCCTAGAGGAGGAGGTCTAGTAGAGGTCTAGAGGACGCGGTTTAGTGGAGGTCTAGAGGAGGAGGTCTAGTGAAGGTCTAGAGGAGGAGGTCTAGAGTAGGTCTAGAGGAGGTCTAGTGGAGCTCCTCCTCCATGAGGAGGAGATCTAGAGGAGGTCTAGAGGAAGAGGTCTAGTGGAGGTCTAGAGGAGGAGGTCTAGAGGAGGAGGTCTAGTGGAGGAGGTCTAGTGGAGGTCTAGAGGAGGAGGTCTAGTGGAGGAGGTGTAATGGAGGAGGTGTAATGGAGGTCTAGAGGAGGAGGTCTAGAGGAGGTCTAGTGGAGGTCTAGAGGAGGAGGTCTAGTGGAGGAGGTGTAATGGAGGAGGTCTAGAGGAGGAGGTCTAGAGGAGGTCTAGTGGAAGTCTAGAGGAGGAGGTCTAGAGGAGGAGGTCTAGAGGAGGTCTAGTGGAGGAGGTGTAATGGAGGAGGTCTAGAGGAGGAGGTCTAGTGGAGGCCTAGAGGAGGAGGTCTAGAGTAGGTCTAGAGGAGGAGGTCTAGAGGAGGAGGTCTAGAGGAGGTCTAGTGGAGGAGGTGTAATGGAGGAGGTCTAGAGGAGGAGGTCTAGAGGAGGTCTAGTGGAGGTCTAGAGGAGGAGGTCTAGAGGAGGAGGTCTAGAGGAGGTCTAGTGGAGGAGGTGTAATGGAGGAGGTCTAGAGGAGGAGGTCTAGTGGAGGCCTAGAGGAGGAGGTCTAGTAGAGGTCTAGAGGAGGAGGTCTAGAGTAGGTCTAGAGGAGGTCTAGTGGAGCTCCTCCTCCATGAGGAGGAGGTCTAGTGGAGATCTAGAGGAGGTCTAGAGGAAGAGGTCTAGTGGAGGTCTAGAGGAGGAGGTCTAGTGGAGGATGTCTAGTGGAGGTCTAGAGGAGGAGGTCTAGTGGAGGAGGTGTAATGGAGGAGGTGTAATGGAGGTCTAGAGGAGGAGGTCTAGAGGAGGTCTAGTGGAGGTCTAGAGGAGGAGGTCTAGAGGAGGAGGTCTAGAGGAGGTCTAGTGGAGGAGGTGTAATGGAGGAGGTCTAGAGGAGGAGGTCTAGAGGAGGTCTAGTGGAGGTCTAGAGGAGGAGGTCTAGAGGAGGAGGTCTAGAGGAGGTCTAGTGGAGGAGGTGTAATGGAGGAGGTCTAGAGGAGGAGGTGTAATGGAGGAGGTCTAGAGGAGGAGGTCTAGAGGAGGTCTAGTGGAGGTCTAGAGGAGGTCTAGAGGAGGAGGTCTAGAGGAGGTCTAGTGGAGGAGGTGTAATGGAGGAGGTCTAGAGGAGGAGGTCTAGTGGAGGCCTAGAGGAGGAGGTCTAGAGTAGGTCTAGAGGAGGAGGTCTAGAGGAGGAGGTCTAGAGGAGGTCTAGTGGAGGAGGTGTAATGGAGGAGGTCTAGAGGAGGAGGTCTAGAGGAGGAGGTCTAGAGGAGGTCTAGTGGAGGAGGTGTAATGGAGGAGGTCTAGAGGAGGAGGTCTAGTGGAGGCCTAGAGGAGGAGGTCTAGTAGAGGTCTAGAGGAGGAGGTCTAGAGTAGGTCTAGAGGAGGTCTAGTGGAGCTCCTCCTCCATGAGGAGGAGGTCTAGTGGAGATCTAGAGGAGGTCTAGAGGAAGAGGTCTAGTGGAGGTCTAGAGGAGGAGGTCTAGTGGAGGATGTCTAGTGGAGGTCTAGAGGAGGAGGTCTAGTGGAGGAGGTGTAATGGAGGAGGTGTAATGGAGGTCTAGAGGAGGAGGTCTAGAGGAGGTCTAGTGGAGGTCTAGAGGAGGAGGTCTAGAGGAGGAGGTCTAGAGGAGGTCTAGTGGAGGAGGTGTAATGGAGGAGGTCTAGAGGAGGAGGTCTAGAGGAGGTCTAGTGGAGGTCTAGAGGAGGAGGTCTAGAGGAGGAGGTCTAGAGGAGGTCTAGTGGAGGAGGTGTAATGGAGGAGGTCTAGAGGAGGAGGTCTAGTGGAGGCCTAGAGGAGGAGGTCTAGTAGAGGTCTAGAGGAGGAGGTCTAGAGTAGGTCTAGAGGAGGAGGTCTAGAGTAGGTCTAGAGGAGGTCTAGTGGAGCTCCTCCTCCATGAGGAGGAGGTCTAGTGGAGGTCTAGAGGAGGAGGTCTAGAGGAGGAGGTCTAGTGGAGGAGGTCTAGTGGAGGTCTAGAGGAGGAGGTCTAGAGGAGGAGATCTAGTGGAGGAGGTCTAGTGGAGGTCTAGAGGAGGAGGTCTAGTGGAGGAGGTGTAATGGAGGAGGTGTAATGGAGGTCTAGAGGAGGAGGTCTAGAGGAGGTCTAGTGGAGGTCTAGAGGAGGAGGTCTAGTGGAGGAGGTGTAATGGAGGAGGTGTAATGGAGGAGGTCTAGAGGAGGAGGTCTAGAGGAGGTCTAGTGGAGGTCTAGAGGAGGAGGTCTAGAGGAGGTCTAGTGGAGGAGGTGTAATGGAAGAGGTCTAGAGGAGGAGGTCTAGAGGAGGTCTAGTGGAGGTCTAGAGGAGGAGGTCTAGAGGAGGAGGTCTAGAGGAGGTCTAGTGGAGGTCTAGAGGAGGAGGTCTAGAGGAGGAGGTCTAGAGGAGGTATAGTGGAGGAGGTGTAATGGAGGAGGTCTAGAGGAGGTCTAGAGGAGGTCTAGTGGAGGAGGTCTAGAGGAGGTCTAGAGGAGGAGGTGTAATAGAGGAGGTCTAGAGGAGGAGGTGTAATGGAGGAGGTCTAGAGGAGGAGGTCTAGAGGAGGAGGTCTAGAGGAGGAGGTGTAATGGAGGAGGTCTAGAGGAGGAGGTCTAGAGGAGGAGGTGTAATGGAGGAGGTCTAGAGGAGGAGGTCTAGAGGAGGAGGTGTAATGGAGGAGGTCTAGAGGAGTAGGTCTAGAGGAGGAGGTGTAATGGAGGAGGTCTAGAGGAGGTCGTCTAGAGGAAGTCAGAGCTGTATCTTTCTTTATCTGAAAGAGAAATGTTTAAATCTCCTCACCCCTACACACACACATACTTTATCCAACAAACCCCTACACACACACACTTTATCCAACACACACACACACACACACACACACACACACACACACACACACACACACACACACACACACACACACACACACACACACACACACACACTTTATCCATCACACACAAACAAACACTTTATCCATCACACACACACACTTTATCCATTACACACACACACACTTTATCCATTACACACACACACACATTATCCATTACACACACACACACACATTATCCATTACACACACATTATCCATTACACACACACACACACACACACACACACACACACACACACACACACACACACACACACACACACACACACACACACACACACACTTTATCCATTACACACACACACACTTTATCCATTACACACACACACACACACTTTATCCATTACACACACACACACTTTATCCATTACACACACACACACACACACACACTTTATCCATCACAAACACACACACACACACTATATCCATCACACACGCACGCACTCAAAGACTCAGTAATGAAAGGTAAGTGATGCTGCCCCTCTCCCTACATCCTGCGGAAGATGTCTTGATGACATTCCATTACACATCTGTCAGGGTTTGTCTGTTCAGTTACCAGTCTGTTTGATTATACATCTGTCAGTGTAGGCTGAGAGAGCGTTAGCTAATAATAATGTATATTGTGAGGATTCTCTTGTCACAACAATTTATTCACGTCTATGATAACTGATGAATTCAATATGTGAGTCATTTGTGAACTGAAGCCTGCAGTGTCTGTCTACTTCTGTCACTTCGGTTATGGAAATCAGGTGTTAGGAGAATTTTGCTCATTCAAGATGAAACTCAATGTTGTGTGTGTGTGTATGTGTGTGTTTGTCTACACATGTGTCTTCTCCAGGTGGCCCATCCAGGTGGTCTTCATCCCACTGCGACTGCTGCTGCAAGAGCCACAAGAGTGAGCGCGAGGGAGAGAGTGGCACATCTTTGAACGAGCTCTCTACTTCCTGCTCCGAGACCCAATCAGAAGCCAGTTCCCCTCAGGGCACTGTCATCTGTGGTTCCGTCAGCCGTCAGCCTCACCCCGTCGCCCAGACCCTGGACCGGCCACTGAAGAAAGGTGTGGGTGTTCCTCCTTTTCTGTACCTCTCTACTGTATCCCTTCGGTGACTTTGGGTGTTTGTTTAATAAAACGTCTTCTTCTCTCTCCTTCCTCTTCCTCCCCTAAAGGGCCCGTTCAGCTGCTCCAGCCGTCGGAGATGAGGAGGAAGACGGACCTGCTCCGTGTGAGGACCATGGGGATCAGGGAGCACCGGGACGCTGCAGCCAAGAGGAAAGCCAACAAGGAGAAGTTAACACCGGAGCAGGAGCTGGAGAGGTGCATCCAGGACTTCCACAGGATCAGGATTCCTGAACGCTTCCCGGAGAGGAAGTACATGTGGCAACAAGAACTGCTGAGGAAGTACCGACTCTAAGGAGAGGGAGGGAGGGAGGGAGGGAGGGAGGGAGGGAGGGAGGGAGGGAGGGAGGGAGGGAGGGAGGGAGGGAGGGAGGGAGGGAGGGAGGGAGGGAGGGAGGGAGGGAGGGAGGGAGGGAGGGAGGGAGGGAGGGAGGGAGAGGGCTGGGAGAGCGAGCAATACAAATCAAATTGTATTGGTCACATACGCCGAATACAACAGGTGTAGACTTTACAGTGAAGTGCTTATTTACGAGCCCATTAACAACAATGCAGAGTTAAAAAGTAAGACAAATATTTGGAAAAAATGTATATAAGGAAATAGTGACACATTTACTACAATTACACAAACCGAGTCAATGTGCAGGGGTACCAGGTAGTTATGAGGCTATATATAAGGAGTACCAGAACTGAGTCAATGTGCAGGGGTACCAGGCAGTTGAGGTATTACAGTATTACATGTGGGTAGGTATCAAAGTGACAAGGCAATCAGGAAATAGGAACACAGGAAATAGGAACACAGGAAATAGGAACACAGGAAATAGGAACACAGGAAATAGGAACACAAATAAAAACAATAGCGAGGCTAAATACAAGGGACAGGAAGAGAGAGAGAAAGAGGGATGGAGGGCTCCATTTCTTTGCAGGGTATTAGCTAAAGACTAATAGACTCCAGCACTCTCAATGACAATCATGTACTGTATTAAAGAAAATGAAGAAATCAAGGACACTGTACTGCCAGCATGTATAGCAGAGCACAGTGAATCTAGCACAAAACGAGGCCACATTTGTCAAGGGTTTGTGATGTGTGCACAGTGTCTTTTTGTGATATGCACGTGTGTTAACCAGGTTGGGGTTCAAATCCCAGTCACGGCAGGGGACACTTTAGCCCCACCCCATGTGGCTAACCATGTGAAGTCATGGTTAGCCTGTCAAGCTAAAGGCTACATCACCTGTTCAAGCAACAAACCAACCTCAGGGTCAATGGGATACACCGCAATCAGCTCACCAAGCTCCATCACGATCACAAGCTCCATCAACAAAGGTGCACTTACAGCTAGCTAATGCTTGTTGTGGAACGAATTAGTAGCCACGACGTCAGTGATTTTCTATTGGTGTATCAGTATGTACAGAAGGAAAGGACTATCGCTGCATCTCCGGTTCACATTTAGTCACAGTGTGTCAATGGAAAGTGTCAGAATGGGTTTGTGGTTCTGTCAGGCAGAATCATCACAGAAGACAGGGGACTCTGGAACTCTCACAGATGTCACATCTGTTTATTGTACTACAACAACAGACCTGCATGTCATTTCATGGTATGAGACTCATATCAGTAGATTATAATGTCAGTAATATGGTATGAGACTCATATCAGTAGATTATAATGTCAGTAATATGGTATGAGACTCATATCAGTAGATTATAATGTCAGTAATATGGTATGAGACTCATATCAGTAGATTATAATGTCAGTAATATCGTAGGAGAATCATATCAGTAGATTATAGTGTCAGTAACATGGTATGATACTCATATCAGTAAATTATAATGTCAGTAATATGGTATGAGACTCATATCAGTAGATTATAGTGTCAGTAATATGGTATGAGAATCATATCAGTAGATTATAGTGTCAGTAATATAGTATGAGAATCATATCAGTAGATTATAGTGGCAGTAATATGGTATGAGACTCATATCAGTAGATTATAGTGTCAGTAACATGGTATGAGACTCATATCAGTAGATTATAATGTCAGTAATATGGTATTAGAATCATATCAATAGATTATGTCAGTAATATGGTATGAGACTCATATCAGTAGATTATAGTGTCAGTAATATGGTATGAGAATCATATCAGTAGATTATAGTGTCAGTAATATGGTATGAGAATCATATCAGTAGATTATAGTGCCAGTAATATGGTATGAGACTCATATCAGTAGATTATAGTGTCAGTAATATGGTATGAGACTCATATCAGTAGATTATAGTGTCAGTAATATGGTATGAGAATCATATCAGTAGATTATAGTGTCAGTAATATGGTATGAGACTCATATCAGTAGATTATAGTGTCAGTAATATGGTATGAGAATCATATCAGTAGATTATAGTGTCAGTAATATGGTATGAGACTCATATCAGTAGATTATAGTGCCAGTAATATGGTATGAGACTCATATCAGTAGATTATAGTGCCAGTAATATGGTATGAGACTCATATCAGTAGATTATAGTGTCAGTAATATGGTATGAGACTCATATCAGTAGATTATAGTGCCAGTAATATGGTATGAGACTCATATCAGTAGATTATAGTGCCAGTAATATGGTATGAGACTCATATCAGTAGATTATAGTGTCAGTAATATGGTATGAGACTCATATCAGTAGATTATAGTGCCAGTAATATGGTATGAGACTCATATCAGTAGATTATAGTGTCAGTAATATGGTATGAGACTCATATCAGTAGATTATAGTGTCAGTAATATGGTATGAGACTCATATCAGTAGATTATAGTGTCAGTAATATGGTATGAGACTCATATCAGTAGATTATAGTGTCAGTAATATGGTATGAGACTCATATCAGTAGATTATAGTGTCAGTAATATGGTATGAGCATCATATTTAATAGGTGCCGTTCATTTGTCATGTGGTGGATAAATCCAAGGGTGCCTCCGAAGTTGCATTCTATTCCCTATACAGTTCACTACAGAGGGAATAGGGTGCCATTTTGGGACGCTTACCCTAATACTGTATGTCATGGTGACTGAGTGAGGCCAACTTCATTGATGAGAGCACTGCCAGATTGTCTGTTTGCTATTGTAAACATTCTTGTCTGAATTTGTCGACAAGTCATGTATGTGTACCATAGGAAAACATGTAGGTAGACTACAGTAGTAATGCTGATGGCTATTCTAAGATCCTCCCCCTGATGGGTGTTCTAAGATCCTCCCACTGATGGGTGCTCTAAGATCCTCCCCCTGATGGGTGTTCGAAGATCCTCCCCCTGATGGGTGTTCTAAGATCCGCCCCCTGATGGGTGTTCTAAGATCCTCCCACTGATGGGTGTTCTAAGATCCTCCCCCTGATGGGTGTTCTACGATCCTCCCACTGATGGGTGTTCTAAGATCCTCCCCCTGATGGGTGTTCTAAGATCCCCTGATTGTAAGTGTGCAGAAAATCTATTAAATTAGTTGAAAATGCAATGACTTGTGTGACTCTACTGACTCTTTGCCAGCGTAGCTGACTGAACTAAACAGGTGACTGTGCAGTTGTGTTTCTAGGATCAAAAAATGAAATAAGTACAGGGTTAGGTCTCAAATGGAACCCTATTCGCTATGTAGGGCACTATGGCACCCTATTCCCTCTGTAGGGCACTATGGCACCCTATTCCCTCTGTAGGGCACTATGGCACCCTGTTCCCTCTGTAGGGCACTATGGCACCCTATTCCCTCTGTAGGGCACTACAGTTGACTGCTCTTGTCTAAAGTATTGCGGAATAGGGTGTCTTTTCACACCACAGGCCTAATTTATTTCAGAAGTTATCTTCAGTTATATTCCCTCTGATCCTCATGCTACCCCTCTCACTCGGTTGAGTTGACAGAATTAAATATTAGCTGGGATGATACAAAATTATCCAAAGAGGATTCAGTAGCCTTCTTCCCTGACAATGAGGCAGAGTTTGGAAAGTTTCTGCCTAATTTCTCTGGATAAGTCGCTCCGTTGGATTCCTGTCAAAAATCCTCCCCCTCTAGTCTGCGTTTTTAAATGGCACCCTATTCTCTCTGTATGTAGTGCACTACTTTGAACCAAAGCCCCATAGCTCCTCATCAAAGGTCGTGCACAGTAGTGAATAGGGGGCCTTTTCAGACACGACCACTA
This sequence comes from Oncorhynchus kisutch, assembly GCF_002021735.2. NCBI lineage: Eukaryota > Metazoa > Chordata > Actinopteri > Salmoniformes > Salmonidae > Oncorhynchus > Oncorhynchus kisutch. Next base: position 58,649,934 of record NC_034192.2, on the reverse strand, counting down.
CTTTCGTCCTCCCACACTCCCTAGTCTGCACTCTCTCCAATTTTTTTTGGTTGAGTTTAGAAGAAGTGAAAAGAGTCCTGACGTCTTAATGTATTTATCTTGTCCTGTTGAGAGGTTCTCACAGAAATGTGAAGAAGAAGAAACGTAGGCTTGCATCCCAAATTACACCCAATACCCTATATAGAGCACAACTTTTATCCAGAGAGAAGGTATTGCACTGTATACAGTACAGTTGAAGTCGGAAGATGACATACACTTAGGTTGGAGTCATTAAAACTAGTTTTTCAACCACTCCACACATTTCTTGTTAACAAACTATAGTTTTGGCAAGTCGGTTAGGACATCAACTTTGTGCATGACACAAGTCATTTTTCCAACAGTTGTTTACAGACATATTATTTCACTTATAATTCACTGTATCACAAATTCAGTGGGTCAGAAGTTTTACATACCCCAAGTTGACTGTGCCTTTAATATCCAGAGCAAAACGAGTCCTATATCGACATAACCTGAAAGGGCGCTCAGCAAGGAAGAAGCCACTGCTCCAAAACCTCCATAAAAAAGCTAGACGATTGGTTTGCAACTGCACATGGGGACAAAGATCGTACTTTTTGGAGAAATGTTCTCTGGTCTGATGAAACAAAGATAGAACTGTTTGGCCATAATGACCATTGTTATGTTTGGAGGAAAAAGGGGGACGCTTGCAAGACGAAGAACACCATCCCAGCATGGCAGCATCATGTTGTGGGGGTGGCCATCAAAAAGCCCTGACCTAAATCCTATAGAAAATTTGTGGGCAGAACTGAAGAAGCGTGTGTTCATTGGATCAGTCTAAAACTTTGCACATACACTGCTGCCATCTAGTGGCCAAAGTCTAAATTGCACCTGGGCTGGAATAATACATTATGGCCTTTATATTACATTTCAAAGATGATGATTAAAAAAAATTGAACGCATGTTTTTCTTTGTTGTATCTTTACCAGATATAATGTGTTTTATTCTCCTACATTATTGCCCTTTTCCACAAACTTCAAAGTGTTTCCTGACCTTCCGGCGCCGACAGAGATGGCCACCTCGCTTCGCATTCCTAGGAAACGATGCAGTATTTTGTTTTTTTTACGTGCTATTTATTACATTGGTACCCCAGGTAACTTAGGTTTCATTACATACAGTCGGAAGGAACTACTGGATATAAGAGCAACGTCAACTCACCATCAATACGACTTTTCCGAAGCGGATCCTGTGTTTTTCCCACCACCCGGGACAATGGATCGGATCCCAGCCGGCGAACCAATACAACAACGCCGTAAAAGGGGCAGACGAAGCGGTCTTCTGGTCAGGCTCCGGAGACGGGCACATCGCGCACCACCCCTAGCATACTACTCGCCAATGCCCAGTCTCTTGACAACAAGGTTGATGAAATCTGAGCAACGGTAGCATTCCAGAGAGACATAAGAGACTGTAATGTCAGCTGGTTTCTGTTTTTTTCACGCATCACGTAGACAGAAACAAGCATCTTCCTGGTAAGAAGATGGGCAGGGGGGTATGCCTTATGATTAACGAGACGTAGTGTGATCATAACAACATACAGGAACTTAAGTCCTTCTGTTCACCTGACTTAGAATCCCTCACAATCAAATGTCGACCGCATTATCTACCAAGAGAATTCTCTTTGATTATAATCACAGCCACATATATTCCCCCCCAAGCTGACACATTGATGGCCCTGAACTAACTTTATTTGACTCTATGTAAACTGGAAACCTCATATCCTGAGGCTGCATTCATTGTAGCTGGGGATTTTAACAAGGCTAATCTGAAAACAAGACTCCCTAAATTCTATCAGCATATCGATTGTGCTACCAGGGCTGGTAAAAACCCTGGTAGCAAAACCCTGGCAGCATTGAAGAACACGCAGATTCGGTGAGCAAGTTCACTAGCAAGTGCATTGGCGATGTCGTACCCACAGCAACTATTAAAACATTCCCCAACCAGAAACCGTGGATTGATGTCAGCATTCGCGTATAACTGAAAGCACAAGCCACTAATTTTAACCAGGGCAAGGTGACCAGAAACATGACTGAATACAAACAGTGTAGCTATTCCCTCCGCAAGGCAATCAAATAAGCTAAGCGTCAGTATAGAGACAAAGTAGTCGCAAATCAACGGCTCAGACACAAGAGGTATGTGGCAGGGTCTACAGTCAATCACGGATTACAAAAAGAAAACCAGCCCCGTCGCGGACCAGGATGTCTTGCTCCCAGACAGACTAAACAACTTCTTTGCTCGCTTTGAGGACAATACAGTGCCTCTGACATGGCCCACTACCAAAACCTGCAGACTCTCCGACATGAGTAAACGAGGCTGGGGATGCCGACATGAGTAAAACATTTAAGCGTGTTATCCCTCGCAAGGCTGCAGGCCCAGACGGCATCCCCAGCCTCGTCCTCACAGCATGCGCAGACCAACTGGCTGGTGTGTTTATGGACATATTCAATCAATCCTTATCCCAGTCTGCTGTTCCCACATGCTTCAAGAGGGCCACCATTGTTCCTGTTCCCAAGAAAGCTAAGGTAACTGAGCTAAACGACTACCGGGGGCCCCACAAGGGTGCGTTCTGAGCCCTCTCCTGTACTCCCTGTTCACCCACGACTGCGTGGCCATGCACGCCTCCAACTCAATCATCAAGTTTGCGGACGACACTAGTGGTAGGCTTGATTACCAACAGCGACGAGACAGCCTACAGGGAGGAGGTGAGGGCCCTCGGAGTGTGGTGTCAGGAAAATAACCTCACACTCAACATCAACATCAACAAAACAAAGGAGATGATTGTGGACTTCAGGAAACAGCAGAGGGAGCACCCCCCTATCCACATCGACGGGACAGTAGTGGAGAGGGTAGAACGTTTTAAGTTCCTCGGCATACACATCACAGACAAACTGAATTGGTCCACTCACACAGACAGCGTTGTGAAGAAGGCGCAGCAGCTGAAGATATTCGGCTTGTCACCAAAAGCACTCACAAACTTTTACAGATACACAATCGAGAGAATCCTGTCGGGCTGTATCACCGCCTGGTACGGCAACTGCTCCGCCCACAACTGTAAGGCTCTCCAGAGGGTAGTGAGGTCTGCACAACACATCACCGGGGGCAAACTACCTGCCCTCCAGGACACCTACACCACCCGATGTCACAGGAAGGCCATAAAGATCATCAAGGACAACAACCACCCGAGCCACTGCCTGTTCACCCCGCTATCATCCAGAAGGCGAGGTCAGTACAGGTGCATCAAAGCAGGGACAGAGAGACTGAAAAACAGCTTCTATCTCAAGGCCATCAAACTGTTAAACAGCCACCACTAACATTGAGGGGCTGCTGCCATACATGTAAAAAATGTATCACTAGCCACTTTAAACAATGCCACTTAATATAATGTTTACATACCCTACATTACTCATCTCATATGTATATACTGTACTCTATACCACCTACTGCATCTTGCCATCTTTATGTAATACATGTATCACTAGCCACTTTAAACAATGCCACTTACAGTAATATAATGTTTACATACCCTACATTACTCATCTCATATGTATATACTGTACTCCATACCATCTACTGCATCTTGCCTATGCCGTTCTGTACCATCACTCATTCATATATCTTTATGTACATATTCTTCATCCCTTTACACTTGTGTGAATATGGTAGCTGTTGTGAAATTGTTAGGTTAGATTACTCGTTGGTTATTACTGCATTGTCGGAACTAGAAGCACAAGCATTTCGCTACACTCGCATTAACATCTGCTAACCATGTGTATGTGACAAATAAAATTAGATTTGATTTCAAATGGTATCAAGAATATGCATATCCTTGCTTCAGGTCCTGAGCTACAGGCAGTTAGATTTGGGTATGTCATTTTAGGTGAAAATTGAAAAAAGGGTCAGATCCTTATGAGGATATTATAGGAAATAAGTATTTTTAGCTGGTAATAGAATCTGCAGTGTCGCCACATTACATCCGCTTAGGAAGAGGCTCGGGGACCACAGATCCACAACCCCAAAATCCGAGTGTGTGTGATGGATGAAGCGAGTGTGTGTGTGTGTGTGTGTGTGTGTGTGTGTGTGATGGATGGATGGATGAAGAACTCTCTCTCTCTTGGGGGAACGATGACGATGTTTGTCCTCCAACAAAAGTTCACTCGAAAAAGCTTTTTGTTTTGTAGCTACTAAAGGACACAATACTGGGTAATGTATAGGCATACAGTACAGAATAACAGTGTTTCCAATACTGGGTAATGTATAGGCATACAGTACAGAATAACAGTGTTTCCAATACTGGGTAATGTATAGGCATACAGTACAGAATAACAGTGTTTCCAATACTGGGTAAAGTATAGGCATACAGTACAGAATAACAGTGTTTCCAATACTGGGTAATGTATAGGCATACAGTACAGAATAACAGTGTTTCCAATACTGGGTAATGTATAGGCATACAGTACAGAATAACAGTGTTTCCAATACTGGGTAAAGTATAGGCATACAGTACAGAATAACAGTGTTTCCAATACTGGGTAATGTATAGGCATACAGTACAGAATAACAGTGTTTCCAATACTGGGTAATGTATAGGCATACAGTACAGAATAACAGTGTTTCCAATACTGGGTAATGTATAGGCATACAGTACAGAATAACAGTGTTTCCAATACTGGGTAAAGTATAGGCATACAGTACAGAATAACAGTGTTTCCAATACTGGGTAATGTATAGGCATACAGTACAGAATAACAGTGTTTCCAATACTGGGTAATGTATAGGCATACAGTACAGAATAACAGTGTTTCCAATACTTGGTTGTATATAGGCATACAGTACAGAATAACAGTGTTTCCAATACTTGGTTGTATATAGGCATACAGTACAGAATAACAGTGTTTCCAATACTTGGTTGTATATAGGCATACAGTACAGAATAACAGTGTTTCCAATACTTGGTTGTATATAGGCATACAGTACAGAATAACAGTGTTTCCAATACTGGGTAAAGTATAGGCATACAGTACAGAATAACAGTGTTTCCAATACTGGGTAAAGTATAGGCATACAGTACAGAATAACAGTGTTTCCAATACTGGGTAAAGTATAGGCATACAGTACAGAATAACAGTGTTTCCAATACTGGGTAAAGTATAGGCATACAGTACAGAATAACAGTGTTTCCAATACTGGGTAATGTATAGGCATACAGTACAGAATAACAGTGTTTCCAATACTTGGTTGTATATAGGCATACAGTACAGAATAACAGTGTTTCCAATACTTGGTTGTATATAGGCATACAGTACAGAATAACAGTGTTTCCAATACTTGGTTGTATATAGGCATACAGTACAGAATAACAGTGTTTCCAATACTTGGTTGTATATAGGCATACAGTACAGAATAACAGTGTTTCCAATACTTGGTTGTATATAGGCATACAGTACAGAATAACAGTGTTTCCAATACTGGGTAATGTATAGGCATACAGTACAGAATAACAGTGTTTCCAATACTGGGTAAAGTATAGGCATACAGTACAGAATAACAGTGTTTCCAATACTGGGTAAAGTATAGGCATACAGTACAGAATAACAGTGTTTCCAATACTGGGTAATGTATAGGCATACAGAACAGAATAACAGTGTTTCCAATACTTGGTTGTATATAGGCATACAGTACAGAATAACAGTGTTTCCAATACTTGGTTGTATATAGGCATACAGTACAGAATAACAGTGTTTCCAATACTTGGTTGTATATAGGCATACAGTACAGAATAACAGTGTTTCCAATACTGGGTAAAGTATAGGCATACAGTACAGAATAACAGTGTTTCCAATACTGGGTAAAGTATAGGCATACCGTACAGAATAACAGTGTTTCCAATACTGGGTAAAGTATAGGCATACAGTACAGAATAACAGTGTTTCCAATACTGGGTAAAGTATAGGCATACAGTACAGAATAACAGTGTTTCCAATACTGGGTAATGTATAGGCATACAGTACAGAATAACAGTGTTTCCAATACTGGGTAATGTATAGGCATACAGTACAGAATAACAGTGTTTCCAATACTGGGTAATGTATAGGCATACAGTACAGAATAACAGTGTTTCCAATACTGGGTAATGTATAGGCATACAGTACAGAATAACAGTGTTTCCAATACTTGGTTGTATATAGGCATACAGTACAGAATAACAGTGTTTCCAATACTGGGTAATGTATAGGCCAACAGTACAGAATAACAGTCTTATAAACTGAAGGTATACTGCTGGGTCTTGATAGTTCAATGGAAAAAATATAGCCTACTAAAGGGCATACAAGCTAGACTATGTAGTATACAAGCTAGACTGTGTAGTATACAAGCTAGACTGCGTAGTATACAAGCTAGACTGCGTAGTATACAAGCTAGACTGCGTAGTATACAAGCTAGACTGCGTAGTATACAAGCTAGACTGCGTAGTATACAAGCTAGACTGTGTAGTATACAAGCTAAACTGTGTAGTATACAAGCTAAACTGTGTAGAATACAAGCTAGACTGTGTAGTATACAAGCTAGACTGTGTAGAATACAAGCTAGACTGTGTAGTATACAAGCTAGACTGTGTAGTATACAAGCTAAACTGTGTAGAATACAAGCTAGACTGTGTAGTATACAAGCTAGACTGTGTAGAATACAAGCTAGACTGTGTAGAATACAAGCTAGACTGTGTAGAATACAAGCTAGACTGTGTAGAATACAAGCTAGACTGTGTAGTATACAAGCTAGACTGTGTAGTATACAAGCTAGGCTGTGTAGAATACAAGCTAGGCTGTGTAGAATACAAGCTAGACTGTGTAGTATACAAGCTAGACTGTGTAGTATACAAGCTAAACTGTGTAGTATACAAGCTAGACTGTGTAGAATACAAGCTAGACTGTGTAGTATACAAGCTAGACTGTGTAGTATACAAGCTAGACTGTGTAGAATACAAGCTAGACTGTGTAGAAGACAAGCTAGACTGTGTAGTATACAAGCTAGACTGTGTAGAATACAAGCTAGACTGTGTAGAATACAAGCTAGACTGTGTAGAATACAAGCTAGACTGTGTAGAATACAAGCTAGACTGTGTAGAATACAAGCTAGACTGTGTAGAATACAAGCTAGACTGTGTAGAATACAAGCTAGACTGCGTAGTATACAAGCTAGACTGTGTAGTATACAAGCTAGACTGTGTAGTATACAAGCTAAACTGTGTAGAATACAAGCTAGACTGTGTAGTATACAAGCTAGACTGTGTAGAATACAAGCTAGACTGTGTAGTATACAAGCTAGACTGTGTAGTATACAAGCTAAACTGTGTAGAATACAAGCTAGACTGTGTAGTATACAAGCTAGACTGTGTAGAATACAAGCTAGACTGTGTAGAATACAAGCTAGACTGTGTAGAATACAAGCTAGACTGTGTAGAATATAAGCTAGACTGTGTAGTATACAAGCTAGACTGTGTAGAATACAAGCTAGGCTGTGTAGAATACAAGCTAGACTGTGTAGTATACAAGCTAGACTGTGCAGTATACAAGCTAAACTGTGTAGTATACAAGCTAGACTGTGTAGAATACAAGCTAGACTGTGTAGTATACAAGCTAGACTGTGTAGTATACAAGCTAGACTGTGTAGAATACAAGCTAGACTGTGTAGAAGACAAGCTAGACTGTGTAGTATACAAGCTAGACTGTGTAGAATACAAGCTAGACTGTGTAGAATACAAGCTAGACTGTGTAGAATACAAGCTAGACTGTGTAGAATACAAGCTAGACTGTGTAGAATACAAGCTAGACTGTGTAGTATACAAGCTAGACTGTGTAGAATACAAGCTAGGCTGTGTAGAATACAAGCTAGACTGTGTAGAATACAAGCTAGACTGTGTAGTATACAAGCTAGACTGTGTAGTATACAAGCTAGACTGTGTAGAATACAAGCTAGACTGTGTAGAATACAAGCTAGACTGTGTAGAATACAAGCTAGACTGTGTAGTATACAAGCTAGACTGTGTAGTATACAAGCTAGACTGTGTAGTATACAAGCTAGACTGTGTAGTATACAAGCTAGACTGTGTAGAATAGAAGCTAGACTGTGTAGAATACAAGCTAGACTGTGTAGTATACAAGCTAGACTGTGTAGTATACAAGCTAGACTGTGTAGTATACAAGCTAGACTGTGTAGAATACAAGCTAGACTGTGTAGTATACAAGCTAGACTGTGTAGTATACAAGCTAGACTGTGTAGTATACAAGCTAAACTGTGTAGAATACAAGCTAGACTGTGTAGTATACAAGCTAGACTGTGTAGAATACAAGCTAGACTGTGTAGAATACAAGCTAGACTGTGTAGAATACAAGCTAGACTGTGTAGAATACAAGCTAGACTGTGTAGAATACAAGCTAGACTGTGTAGTATACAAGCTAGACTGTGTAGAATACAAGCTAGGCTGTGTAGAATACAAGCTAGACTGTGTAGAATACAAGCTAGACTGTGTAGTATACAAGCTAGACTGTGTAGTATACAAGCTAGACTGTGTAGAATACAAGCTAGACTGTGTAGAATACAAGCTAGACTGTGTAGAATACAAGCTAGACTGTGTAGTATACAAGCTAGACTGTGTAGTATACAAGCTAGACTGTGTAGTATACAAGCTAGACTGTGTAGTATACAAGCTAGACTGTGTAGAATACAAGCTAGACTGTGTAGAATACAAGCTAGACTGTGTAGTATACAAGCTAGACTGTGTAGTATACAAGCTAGACTGTGTAGAATACAAGCTAGACTATGTAGAATACAAGCTAGACTGTGTAGTATACAGCAGAGAATAAGAGTTTTTCTATAGTCTTATAAACTAAGCTTAGGGCTGAGTCACTTTTGAACAGGTATGAATAGAATGAGACACATAAGCCAGGTCACTAAAGACCAAGGATTCACATCCATGTATGTTATTAAATGCAGCGACAGTCCCCAAAGGTGCGGACTCCGGCCGGACAGACGGGAGACTCTGGCGGCTCAGGACAGACGGGAGACTCTGGCGGCTCAGGACAGACGGGAGACTCTGGCGGCGCTGGAGAGGAGGAAGGCTCTGGCAGCACTGGACAGGCAGGAGCACCTGTAGGGAGAAGACAGAGCGACAGCCTGGTGCGGGGGGCTGCCACCGGAGGGCTGGTGCGTGGAGGTGGCACTGGATAGACCGGACCGTGCAGGCGCACTGGAGCTCTTGAGCACCGAGCCTGCCCAACCTTACCTGGTTGAATGCTCCCGGTATCCAGGCCAGTGCGGCGAGGTGGAATAGCCCGCACTGGGCTGTGCAGGCTAACTGGGGACACCATGTGTAAGGCTGGTGCCATGTACACCGGCCCGAGGAGACGCACTGGAGACCAGATGCGTTGAGCCGACCTCATGGCACCTGGCTCGATGCCCACTCTAGCCCTGCCGATACGAGGCTCTGCAATGTACCGCACCGGGCTATACCCGCGCACCGAGGACACCGTGCGCCTCGCGGCATAACACGGTGCCTGCCCGGTCCCTCTCAATCCACGGTAAGCACTGGGAGTTGGCGCAGGTCTCCTACCTGAACTCGCCACACTCCCCGTGTGCCCTCCCAAGACATTTTTGGGGCTGCCTCTCGGGCTTCCATCCGCGCTGCCTCCTCTCACCGGCGCCTCTCTGCCTTCGCTGCCTCCAGCTCTGCTTTGGGGCGGCGATATTCCCCTGGCTGAGTCCAGGCTCCTTCGCCGTCCAGAATCTCCTCCCAAGTCCAGGAGTCCTGTGTTTTTTGCTGCTGCTGCTGGCTGTTACCACGCTGCTTGGTCCTTGGTTGGTGGGTGTTTCTGTAACGGAAGAGGAGTAAGGATCGGACCAAGATGCAGCGTGGTAAGTGTCCATAATGTTTTTAATAAAGACAAATGAACACTCGAACAAAAACAATAAACGATAACGTGAAATCTACAACAACCGAAACAGTACTGTGTAGCGACAAACACACACACGGAAACAAACACCCACAAACCAACAGTGAAACCCAGGCTACCTAAGTATGATTCTCAATCAGAGAAAACTAACAACACCTGCCTCTGATTGAGAACCACACTAGGCCGAAACAGAAACCAAACATAGAAAAACAAACATAGACTGCCCACCCCAACTCACGACCTGACCATACTAAATAAAGACAAAACAAAGGAAATAAAGGTCAGAACGTGACAGGGAGAGGTTATTGTGTCCTTCAGTGGAACAAAACAAGTCTAAAAACAAGTCTAAAGATGACTTTAATGTATTAAAATAGATTTTTTTAAAGAATACTGTATATTGAATGTTATTCTCCTGGTCTCTATCTCTTCACCCTCCCCACCTCTATTCAATAGAATCCCAGCGGCAAACCTCAGTAACGAAACCCAACACTTCTTTCTCTCATCTTTGAAACCAGATTTCCATCCAATCATCACATGGCATTTTAACCCCGCTCTAAGCATGATCCCAACCTTCTAATACCGTGATGACAAATCGATGCTTCTGATGTTGCATATCAAATATATCCCGGCTCCCAGCATCAAAGACATGGCCTTTAGTCTCACCATTTCCCTGGATGATGATAATGGTCCCTGATGGCCCCTGACGGGCCCACTGGCCTATCCCACAAACCCCCTGGCCTCTTCTCCTCTCCTCTCCTCTCCTCTCCTCTCCTCTCCTCTCCTCTCCTCTCCTCTCCTCTCCTCTCCTCTCCTCTCCTCTCCTCTCCTCTCCTCTCCTCTCCTCCCCTCCCCTCCCCTCTCCTCTCCTCTCCTCTCCTCTCCTCTCCTCTCCTACAGGGTCTATTACCAGAATAGATCAATACAGTGGAACTCTGGACCTAACCCTTTTAGAGTAGTGCACTAAATAGGTAATAGAATGCCATTTGGGGCCTAACCCTGGTCTATAGACTGGACGCATGCCTGGAGCTCCTGGCAGCCTCCTCAAGGCTCCTGGCAGCCTCCTGGCAGCCTCCTCAAGGCTCCTGGCAGCCTCCTCAAGGCTCCTGGCAGCCTCCTCAAGGCTCCTCAAGGCTCCTGACAGCCTCCTCTAGGCTCCTGGCAGTCTCCTCAATGCTCCTCGCAGTTTCCTGGCAGCCTCCTCAAGGCTCCTGGCAGCCTCCTCAAGGCTCCTGGCAGCCTCCTCAAGCCTCCTGGCAGCCTCCTCAAGGTTCCTGGCAGCCTCCTCAAGGCTCCTGGCAGCCTCCTCAAGGCTCCTGGCAGCCTCCTCAAGGCTCCTGGCAGCCTCCTCAAGGCTCCTGGCAGCCTCCTGGCAGCCTCCTCAAGGCTCCTGGCAGCCTCCTCAAGGCTCTTGGCAGCCTCCTGGCAGCCTCCTGGCAGCCTCCTGGCAGCCTCCTGGCAGCCTCCTCAAGGCTCCTGGCAGCCTCCTCAAGGCTCCTGGCAGCCTCCTCAAGGCTCCTGGCAGCCTCCTCAAGGCTCCTGGCATCCTCCTGGCAGCCTCCTGGCAGCCTCCTCAAGGCTCCTGGCAGCCTCCTCAAGGCTCCTCAAGGATGCAAGGTACATTAAAGGCTCAATCACAAAGACGTGTTGGATTGTTATGCCACTACGATGGCTGGTATCTATTATCTACAGGGTCTGGGGGGGTCATACTGGCCTGGTATCTATTATCTACTGGGTGAGGGTGGCTCATACTGGCCTGGTATCTATTATCTACTGGGTCTGGGGGGGTAATACTGGCCTGGTATCTATCATCTACTGGGTCTTGGGGGGGGGGGGGTCATACTGGCCTGGTATCTATTATCTACTGGGTGTGGGGGGGTCATACTGGCCTGGTATCTATTATCTACTGGGTCTGGGGGGTCATACTGGCCTGGTATCTATTATCTTCTGGGTCTGGGGGGGTCATACTGGCCTGGTATCTATTATCTACTGGGTCTGGGGGGGTCATACTGGCCTGGTATCTATTACCTACTGGGTCTGGGGGGGTCATACTGGCCTGGTATCTATTATCTACTGGGTCTGGGGGGGGGGGGGGGGGGGGGTCATACCGGCCTGGTATCTATTACCTACTGGGTCTGGGTGGGTCATACTGGCCTGGTGTCTATCATCTACTGGGTCTGGGGGGGTTATACTGGCCTGGTATCTATAATCTACTGGGTCTGGGTGGGTCATACTGGCCTGGTATCTATTATCTACTGGGGGGTCATACTGGCCTGGTATCTATTATCTACTGGGTCTGGGGTGTCATACTGGCCTGGTATCTATTATCTACTGGGTCTGGGGTGTCATACTGGCCTGGTATCTATTATCTACTGGGTCTGGGGGGGTCATACTGGCCTGGTATCTATTACCTACTGGGTGTGGGGGGGGGGGGGTCATACTGGCCTGGTATCTATTATCTACTGGGTCTGGGGGGGGTCATACTGGCCTGGTATCTATTATCTACTGGGTGAGGGTGGCTCATACTGGCCTGGTATCTATTATCTACTGGGTCTGGGGGGTTAATACTGGCCTGGTATCTATCATCTACTGGGTCTTGGGGGGGGGGGGTCATACTGGCCTGGTATCTATTATCTACTGGGTGTGGGGGGGTCATACTGGCCTGGTATCTATTATCTACTGGGTCTGGGGGGGTAATACTGGCCTGGTATCTATTATCTACTGGGTCTGGGTGGGTCATACTGGCCTGGTATCTATCATCTACTGGGTCTGGGGGGGGGGTCATACTGGCCTGGTATATATTATCTACTGGGTGTGGGGGGGTCATACTGGCCTGGTATCTATTATCTACTGGGTCTGGGGGGGTAATACTGGCCTGGTATCTGTTATCTACTGGGTCTGGGGGGGTCATACTGGCCTGGTATCTATTATCTTCTGGGTCTGGGGGGGTCATACTGGCCTGGTATCTATTATCTACTGGGTCTGGGGGGGTCATACTGGCCTGGTATCTATTACCTACTGGGTCTGGGGGGGTCATACTGGCCTGGTATCTATTATCTACTGGGTCTGGGGGGGGGGGGGTCATACTGGCCTGGTATCTATTATCTACTGGGTCTGGGGTGTCATACTGGCCTGGTATCTATTATCTACTGGGGGGTCATACTGGCCTGGTATCTATTATCTACTGGGTCTGGGGGGGTCTTACTGGCCTGGTATCTATTACCTACTGGGTGTGGGGGGGGGGGGGGGGTCATACTGGCCTGGTATCTATTACCTACTGGGTGTGGGTGGGTCATACTGGCCTGGTATCTATTACCTACTGGGTCTGGGGGGGGTCATACTGGCCTGGTATCTATTACCTACTGGGTCTGGGTGGGTCATACTGGCCTGGTATCTATTACCTACTGGGTCTGGGTGGGTCATACTGGCCTGGTGTCTATTATCTACTGGATCTGGGGGGGTCATACTGGCCTGGTATCTATTATCTATTGGGTCTGGGGGGGTCATACCGGCCTGGTATCTATTATCTACTGGGTCTGGTGGGGTCATACTGGCCTTGTTTCTATCATCTACTGGGTCTGGGGGGGTAATACTGGCCTGGTATCTATTATCTACTGGGTCTGAGTGGTCAAAAACCCTCGAGGCTTTGTATGAAACTGAACGACAGACTGTTACAATTAGGTGACATTTTAGACCAAAAGTCATCGAAAAGGTGGAACGACCCAAACCAACTGTTGACTACTCACTACAGACTCTACGAATGGATCAAATGAGGAGTTATGTACAGTAAGTACTTGGTCTGTAAAAAAATCCTTAACTGCATGATGAGGAGCAGCCCTGTAGCCTACAGCCGATGGACAGAAATAGAACAAGGGCTGCTTCCCAAATGGACCACTATCCCCTATGGGCTCTTGTCAAAAGTATTGCACTATATAGGGAATAGGATGCCATTTGGGATTGACACAATAAATAACCAACATGTTGTTTAGGTGCTCAATCATCAAATTGTAGATGACTGATGTGTGTATACGGTGTGTATGTCTTTACAGTGTGTGTGTGTGTGTGTGTGTGTGTGTGTGTATGTTGTTTATGTGTTCCATCATTTAATCTGAGATGGTTCCAGGGTCTATAGGGTGGTGCTTCACACACAGAAAATAAATATTTCACACAGAGGATGACTTTGCTTGAGTCTCAAATGGCTCCCTATTCCCTACATAGTGTGCTACCCTAAAAGGGCCCCATGGCCAATAGTAGCAATAGGGAGCAGGGAGCCATTTGGGACACAAACCACTCCTCTGCCTCAGAAACATTTTCCTGTTAATATCACTTTATTAGTTTTGACAGAAAAAGTCCCAATTAAAATGAGCAGTGATGATGGGACTGACAGATGGGATACGGAGGATCTTTTCTCCTCTAGGGAGGAAGCTGTGGGGAGATAGTTAGCTATATGAACACTAGGGCTCCTTATATAGTGCACTACTTTAGACCGATAAGGTACCATATGTGAAGCTAGCAGAGAGACACACAGATTAAATCAACAGCCCAGGGGGCCTTTATAAACATTTTGTATGCACAAAAGATACCCCAAAACATGCGTAGTAGTGTAGTACTAGTCTAATAGTAGCCTAGTAGTAGCCTAGTAGTAGTCTAGATTTAGTTGCCTAGTAGTAGTCTAGTAGTAGTCTTTATAAACGTTTTGTATGCACAAAAGATACCCCAAAACATGTGTAGTAGTCTAGTAGTAGTCTAGTAGTAGCCTAGTAGTAGCAAGGGGGTAGTCTAGTAATAGTCTATTAATAGCCTAGTAGTAGTCTAGCAGTAGTCTAGAAGTAGTCTAGTAGTAGTCTAGAAGCAGTCTAGTAGTAGCCTAGTAGTAGTCTAGTAGTAGTCTAGAAGTAGTCTAGAAGTAGTCTAGTAGTAGTCTAGAAGCAGTCTAGTAGTAGCCTAGTAGTAGTCTAGTAGTAGTCTTTATAAACGTTTTGTATGCACAAAAGATACCCCAAAACATGTGTAGTAGTCTAGTAGTAGTCTAGTAGTAGCCTAGTAGTAGCAAGAGGGTAGTATAGTAATAGTCCAATTTGGGTTTCCAATCTCTCCAAAACAATGTGGTAATCAATGGTATCAAAAGCAGCATTAAGGTCTAGGAGCACGAGGACAGATGCAGAGCCTCGGTCTGACGCCATTAAAAGGTCATTTACCAGCTTCACAAGTGCATTCTCAGTGCTATGATGGGGTCTAAAACCAGACTGAAGCGTTTCGTATATATTGTTTATCATCAGGAAGGCAGTGACTATGGGAGATTCGATATAGGCAGTGAGAATGGGAGATTCGATATAGGCCGATAGTTTTTTATATTTTCTGGTCAAGGTTTGGCTTTTTCAAGAGAGGCTTTATTACTGCCACTTTTAGTGAGTTTGGTACACATCCGGTGGATAGAGAGCTGTTTATTATGCTCAACATAGGAGGGCCAAGCACAGGAAACAGCTTATTCAGTAATTTAGTTGGAATAGGGTCCAGTATGCAGCTTGAAGAGGCCATGATGATTTGCATCATTGTGTCAAAAGATATAGTACTAAAAAACTTGAGTGTCTCCCTTGATCCTAGATCCTGGCAGAGTTGTGCAGACTCAGGACAACTGAGCTTTGGAGGAATTCGCAGATTTAAGGAGGAGTCTGTAATTTGCTTTATAATGATCATGATCTTTTCATCAAAGTTCATGAATTTATCACTGCTGAAGTGAAAGCCATCATCTCTTGGGGAATAGTGCTCTTTAGTTAGCTTTGCGACAGTATCAAAAATAAATTAAGGATGTTCTTATTTTCCTCAATTAAATTGGAAAATTAGGATGATCGAGCAGCAGTGAGGGCTCTTCAATACTGCACGGTACTGTCTTTCCAAGCTAGTCGGAAGACTTCCAGTTTGGTGTGGCGCCATTTCCGTTCCAATCGTCTGGAAGTTTGATTCAGAGCACAGGTATTTTCTGTAGACCAGGGAGCTAGTTTTCCAAGAATTTATAGCACAACTTTTGATGATCCTTGGCTGGGGTCTGAGCAGATATTTTTTTGCGATTGCAAATGTAATAAAATGGTGGTCTGATAGTTCAGGATTATGAGGGACATTTATTCCAAGGGACAAAACTAGGTCCAGAGTATGACTGTGGCAGTGAGTAGGTCCGGAGACATGTTGAACAAAACGGACTGAATCGATGATGGCTCCGAAAGACTTTTGGAGTGGGTCTGTGGACTTTTCCATGTGAATATTAAAGTTACAATTTGAATATTATCTGTCATGACTACAAGGTCCAATAGGAATTCAGGGAACTGAGTGAGGAACGCTGTATATGGCCCAGGAGGCCTGTAAACAGTAGCTATACAAATTGATTGAGTAGGTTGCATAGATTTCATGAATAGAAGCTCAAAAGCAAAAACTTCGTTTTTTTTTTGTAAATTGAAATTTGCTATCGTAAATGTTAGCAACACCTCCGGCTTTGCGGGATGCGTGGGGGATATGATCACTAGTGTAACCAGGAGGTGAGCCCTCCTTGAACACAGTAAATTCATCCGGCTTAAGCCATGTTTCAGTCAGGCCAATCACATCAAGATATGATCAGTGATTAGTTAATTGACTATAACTGCGTTGGAAGTGAGGGATCTAACATTAAGTAGCCCTATTTTGAGATGTGAGGTATAGCAATCTCTTTCAATAATGGCAGGAATGGAGGAGGTCTTTATTCCAGTGAGATTGCTAAATCGAATACTGCCATGTTTAGTTTTGCCCAACCTTGGTCGAGGCACAGACACGGTCTCAATGGGGATAGCTTAGCTGACTACACTGACTGTGCTAGTGGTAGACTCCACTAAGCTATCAAGCTGGCTAACTGCCTGCTGCCTGGCCTGCACCCTATCTTATTGTGGAGCTAGGGGAGTTAGAGCCCTGTCTATTTTCGTAGATAAGATAAAATCACCCCTCCTGCTAGGATGGAGTCCGTCACTCCTCAACAGGCCAGGCTTGGTCCTGTTTGTGGGTGAGTCCCAGAAAGAGGACCAATTATCTACAAATTCTATATTTTGGGAGGGGCAGAAAACAGTTTTCAACCAGCGATTGAGTTGTGAGACTCTGCTGTAGAGCTCATCACTCCCCCTAATTGGTGGGGGCCAGAGACAATTACTCGATGCCGACACATCTTTCTAGCTGATTTACACGCTGAAGCTATGTTTCGCTTGGTGACCTCTGACTGTTTCATCCTAACATCGTTGGTGACGACGTGAATAACAATATCTCTATACTCTCTACACTCGCCAGTTTTAGCTTTAGCCAGCACCATCTTTAGATTAACCTTAACGTCGGTAGCCCTGCCCCCTGGTAAACAGTGTATGATCGCTGGATGATTCGTTTTAAGTATAATACTGCGGCTAATGGAGTCGCCAATGACTAGGGTTTTGTCACGATCGTTACAATGAGTGGACCAAGATGCAGTGTGGTATGGTTTCATCCTCTTTATTTTGAAGTGAAACTCAAAGAAAACAATAAATGCAAAATAAAACGTGAAGCTGCTGTAGTGCTTATAGGCAACTATACATAGTCAAAATCCCACAAAGCACAAAGGGGAAATGGCTGCCTAAATATGATCCCCAATCAGAGACAACGATAAACAGCTGCCTCTGATTGGGAACGATACTAGGCCAACATGGAAATATAATCACCTAGATATCCCACCCTTGTCACACCCTGACCTAACCAACATAGAGAATAAAAAGCTCTTTATGGTCAGGGCGTGACAGGTTTTCAATTTGTCAGAGGTAATGGTGGGAGGCTTCGGCGTCTCAGACATCGTAACGGGAGGAGTAGAGACCAGAGAAGGCTCGGCCTCTGACTCCAATTCACTGCTTAATGGGGAGAACCGGTTGAAAGTTTCTGTCGGCTGATTGAGAGACAGACACCTGTTGATCATTCCTACAGCATTTCCTTCCAGAAGCCATGAGAAAATTGTACGGTTGCGGGGACTGTGCGAGGGGATTTATACTACTATCTGTACTTACTGGTGGCACAGACGCAGTTTCATCCTTTCCTACACTGAAATTACCCTTGCCTAATGATTGTGTCTGAAGCTAGGCTTGCAGCAAAGCTATCCTCGCCATAAGGCGATCGTTCTCCTGTATATTATGAGTACAGCGACTGCAATTAGAAGGCATCATGTTAATGTTACTACTTAGCGTCGGCTGGTGGGGGTCCTGACGAACCACGTCCAGATAAAGCGTCCGGGGAGAAAAAAATTGAATGAAAAAAGTAGAGCGAGGGAAAAAGAAAAATATAAACGGTACTTAAAAAATAAAAAATGTAAAGTTGGCAGATAGAACAGTAAGGTTAGCAACAAACTGCACAGCGGCACATAAACAAGTCTATAAGTTGTAACCGGCAGTAGTCTAGTAGTAGTCCAGTGGTAGTCTAGTGGTAGTCTAGTAGTAGTCTAGTAGTAGTCTAGTAGTAGTCCAGTGGTAGTCTAGTGGTAGTCTAGTAGTAGTCTAGTGGTAGTCTAGTAGTAGTCTAGTAGTAGTCTAGTGGTAGTCTAGTAGTAGTCTAGTAGTAGTCTAGTGGTAGTCTAGTGGTAGTCTAGTAGTAGTCTAGTAGTAGTCTAGTGGTAGTCTAGTAGTAGTCTAGTGGTAGTCTAGTAGTAGTCTAGTAGTAGTCTAGTGGTAGTCTAGTGGTAGTCTAGTAGTAGTCTAGTGGTAGTCTAGTAGTAGTCTAGTAGTAGTCTAGTAGTAGTCTAGTAGTAGTCCAGTGGTAGTCTAGTGGTAGTCGAGTAGTAGTCTAGTGGTAGTCTAGTAGTAGTCTAGTAGTAGTCTAGTGGTAGTCTAGTGGTAGTCTAGTAGTAGTCTAGTGGTAGTCTAGTGGTAGTCTAGTAGTAGTCTAGTGGTAGTCTAGTGGTAGTCTAGAAGTAGTCTAGTACTAGTCTAGAAGTAGTCTAGTACTGGTCTAGTAGTAGTCTAATAGTAGTTCAATTGTAGTCCAGTGGTAGTCTAGTGGTAGTCTAGTAGTAGTCTAGTGGTAGTCTAGTGGTCTAGTAGTACTATAGTAGTAGTCTAGAAGTAGTCTAGTACTAGTCTAGAAGTAGTCTAGTAGTAGTCTAGTAGTAGTCCAGTTGTAGTCCAGTTGTAGTCCAGTAGTAGTCCAGTGGTAGTCTAGTGGTAGTCTAGTGGTCTAGTAGTACTATAATAGTAGTCTAGAAGTAGTCTAGTACTAGTCTAGAAGTAGTCTAGTACTAGTCTAGTAGTAGTCCAGTTGTAGTCTAGTAGTAGTCCAGTGGTAGTCTAGTGGTAGTCTAGTGGTCTAGTAGTACTATAGTAGTAGTCTAGTACTAGTGTAGAAGTAGTCTAGTACTAATCAAGTACTAGTCTAATAGTAGCCTAGAAGTAGTCTAGTACTAGTCTAGTAGTAGTCTAGTAGTAGTCCAGTAGTAGTCCAGTGGTAGTCCAGTGGTAGTCTAGTGGTAGTCTAGTGGTAGTCTAGTGGTCTAGTAGTACTATAGTAGTAGTCTAGAAGTAGTCTAGTACTAATCAAGTACTAGTCTAATAGTAGCCTAGAAGTAGTCTATTAGTATCCTAGAAGTAGTCTAGTAGTAGTCTAGTAGTAGTCTAGTGGTCTAGTAGTACTATAGTAGTAGTCTAGAAGTAGTCTAGTACTAGTCTAGAAGTAGTCTAGTACTAGCCTAGTAGTAGTCCAGTTGTAGTCCAGTAGTAGTCCAGTGGTAGTCTAGTGGTAGTCTAGTGGTCTAGTAGTACTATAGTAGTAGTCTAGAAGTAGTCTAGTACTAATCAAGTACTAGTCTAATAGTAGCCTAGAAGTAGTCTATTAGTATCCTAGAAGTAGTCTAGTAGTCTAGTAGTAGTCTAGTAGTAGTCTGGATGTAGTCTAGTGGTATCTTTGGTGTAGTCTAGTAGTAGTCTAGTGGTAGTCTAGTAGTAGTCAAGCAGTGGTTTAGTAGTATCTTTGGTGTAGTCTAGTAGTAGCATTTTAGTGGTCTAGTAGTAGTCTAGTAGTAGTCTAGTAGTAGTCCAGTTGTAGTCCAGTAGTAGTCCAGTTGTAGTCCAGTTGTAGTCTAGTGGTAGTCTAGTGGTCTAGTAGTACTATAGTAGTAGTCTAGTACTAGTCTAGAAGTAGTCTAGTACTAGTCTAGTAGTAGTCTAGTAGTAGTCCAGTAGTAGTCCAGTGGTAGTCCAGTGGTAGTCTAGTGGTAGTCTAGTGGTCTAGTAGTACTATAGTAGTAATCTAGATGTAGTCTAGTACTAGTCTAGAAGTAGTCTAGTAGTAGTCCAGTAGTAGTCCAGTGGTAGTCCAGTGGTAGTCTAGTGGTAGTCTAGTGGTCTAGTAGTACTATAGTAGTCGTCTAGAAGTATTCTAGTACTAATCAAGTGCTAGTCTAATAGTAGCCTAGAAGTAGTCTATTAGTATCCTAGAAGTAGTCTAGTAGTAGTCTAGTGGTCTAGTAGTACTATAGTAGTAGTCTAGAAGTAGTCCAGTACTAGTCTAGAAGTAGTCTAGTACTAGTCTAGTAGTAGTCCAGTTGTAGTCCAGTAGTAGTCCAGTGGTAGTCTAGTGGTAGTCTAGTGGTCTAGTAGTACTATAGTAGTAGTCTAGAAGTAGTCTATTAGTATCCTAGAAGTAGTCTAGTAGTCTAGTAGTAGTCTGGATGTAGTCTAGTAGTATCTTTGGTGTAGTCTAGTAGTATTCTAGTAATAGTCTAGTAGTAGTCAAGCAGTGGTTTAGTAGTATCTTTGGTGTAGTCTAGTAGTAGCATTTTAGTGGTCTAGTAGTAGTCTAGTAGTAGTCTAGTAGTAGTCTAGTAGTAGTCTAGTAGTAGGCCAGTTGTAGTCCAGTAGTAGTCCAGTAGTAGTCCTGTTGTAGTCCAGTTGTAGTCTAGTGGTAGTCTAGTGGTCTAGTAGTACTATAGTAGTAGTCTAGTACTAGTCTAGAAGTAGTCTAGTACTAGTCTAGAAGTAGTCTAGTACTAGTCTTGTAGTAGTCTAGTAGTAGTCTAGTAGTAGTCCAGTAGTAGTCCAGTTGTAGTCCAGTTGTAGTCTAGTGGTAGTCTAGTGGTCTAGTAGTACTATAGTAGTAGTCTAGATGTAGTCTAGTACTAGTCTAGAAGTAGTGTAGTACTAGTCTAGTAGTAGTCCAGTAGTAGTCCAGTGGTAGTCTAGTGGTAGTCTAGTGGTCTAGTAGTACTATAGTAGTAGTCTAGAAGTAGTCTAGTACTAGTCTAGTAGTAGTCCAGTTGTAGTCCAGTAGTAGTCCAGTGGTAGTCTAGTGGTAGTCTAGTGGTCTAGTTGTACTATAGTAGTACTATAGTAGTAGTCTAGAAGTAGTCTAGTACTAGTCTAGAAGTAGTCTAGTAGTAGTCTAGTAGTAGTCCAGTTGTAGTCCAGTAGTAGTCCAGTGGTAGTCTAGTGGTAGTCTAGTGGTAGTCTATTGGTCTAGTAGTACTATAGTAGTAGTCTAGTAGTAGTCCAGTAATAGTCCAGTTGTAGTCCAGTGGTAGTCTAGTGGTAGTCTAGTGGTCTAGTAGTACTATAGTAGTAGTCTAGTACTAGTCTAGAAGTAGTCTAGTACTAGTCAAGTACTAGTCTAGTAGTAGCCTAGAAGTAGTCTAGTAGTAGTCTAGTAGTTGTCTAGTAGTAGTCTGGATGTAGTTCAGTAGTATCTTTGGTGTAGTCTAGTAGTAGTCTAGTAGTAGTCAAGCAGTAGTTTAGTAGTATCTTTGGTGTGGTCTAGTAGTAGCATTTTAGTGGTCGAGTAGTAGTCTAGTAGTAGTCTAGTAATCTAGTTGTGGTCTAGTAATCTAGTAGTAGCCTAGTAGTAGTCTAGTTGTGGTCTAGTAATCTAGTAGTAGTCTAGTAGTAGTAGTCTAGTAGTCTAGTTGTGGTTTAGTAGTTTATAATGCACCATGGCCTCTGTACTCCATCCCCTGGTTTATAATGCACCATGGCCTCTGTACTCCATCCCCTGGTTTATAATGCTCTGTGGCCTCTGTACTCCACCCCCTGGTTTATAATGCACCGTGGCCTCTGGGCTCCACCCCCTGGTTTATAATGCACTGTGGCCTCTGTACTCCACCCCCTGGTTTATAATGCACCATGGCCTCTGTACTCCACCCCCTGGTTTATAATGCACCGTGGCCTCTGTACTCCACCCCCTGGTTTATAATGCACTGTGGCCTCTGTACTCCACCCCCTGGTTTATAATGCACTGTGGCCTCTGTACTCCACCCCCTGGTTTATAATGCACTGTGGCCTCTGTACTCCATCCCCTGGTTTATAATACACCGTGGCCCCCTGCCTGTATCTAGCACTGTAGAGGTGACGCACAGGCCCTCTCAGTTAGTATGTGTGTATCTGTGTAGAGCTGACACTCTCAGTTAGTGTGCTCCTTCTTATACAGGGAGCTGTGTGTGTGTGGTATGCGTCTGTGTGTGTGTGTTTTGAGTGAATATGCGGCGAGTCATGACAGTGCTGATCAGTAGCTCTAGGAGGTGATTTATGAGCAAAGGAATTTGTGGTTAGAAGTCTTAATTGAACCAGTATATTCCCCAGGGTAGTCCTTGAGAATGGACCAGGTAATGAGGGTGAAAATGACCCCCCCCCCCTCTCATTAGGATTTAGAGCTGTTTTCTGCTCTGCAGGAGTCTTAGAGAATCTCCTGGGATTTCAATGGAGACCAGGATCACTAGTCTATAGGCTGCAACTGTAGAAGACTCCTGTTCAGCTAAAACTGCTAACTCCAGTCAGCCATAGACAGTAAAGTACAAAGTACAGATAAACAGTCTAGAGGCTGTAGTGGTCTACTATACTTCTGTCTGGATAAAGAGTCTATACTGTATAATATACCAGAGATAGCTGCAGGTAGAGAGAGACAGTAACACTGAATATACCAGAGAATAGCTGCAGGTACAGAGACACAGTAACACTGAGCGAAGGGGAGCAGGAGAGGCAAGAAGAGAGGAGAGGAGGAGAGGGGTGAGGGAGAGAAGGAGAGGGGTGAGGGGGAGGAGGAGAGGCAGGAGAGGAGAAGAGGGGTGAGGGGGAGGAGGAGAGGGGGGAGGAGGTGAGGCAGGAGAGGGGTGAGGGGAGGAGGAAAGGCAGGAGAGGAGAAGAGGGGTGAGGGGGAGGAGGAGAGGGGGGAGGAGGTGAGGCAGGAGAGGAGGAGAGGGGTAAGGGGGAGGAGGAGAGGCAGGAGAGGAGAAGAGGGGTGAGGGGGAGGAGGAGAGGCAGGAGAGGAGAAGAGGGGTGAGGGGGAGGAGGAGAGGGGGGAGGAGGTGAGGCAGGAGAGGAGGAGAGGGGTGAGGGGGAGGAGGAGAGGGGGGAGGAGGAGAGGCAGGAGAGGAGAAGAGGGGTGAGGGGGAGGAGGAGAGGGGGGAGGAGGTGAGGCAGGAGAGGAGGAGAGGGGTGAGGGGGAGGAGGAGAAGTGGCGCCACAGAGTGGAAGAGAGGAGACCACAGAGTGGAAGAGAGGAGACCACAGAGTGGAAGAGAGGAGACCACAGAGTGGAAGAGAGGAGACCACAGAGTGGAAGAGAGGAGACCACAGAGTACTCAACACCTGCTGAGATCAGCACGATGGACTGGCACCTGCAACTAAAGATCTGTGTGTGTGTATGTGTGTGTGTGTGTGTGTGTGTGTGTGTGTGTGTGTGTGTGTGTGTGTGTGTGTACGCACGCATGTGTGTGTAAGTGCGTGTGTGTGTGCGTGTGAGTACGTGTGTGTGCGCGTGTACGCGAGCATGTACTATATGTGCATGGCTGTGTGTTTTTCATACTTACAGTGTTTAAAAAAAAAAGAGATTGGATGGCCTATTGTACTGCGAGAGAGCCAGTTCCACCATCCTCTGTGTGTGGAACTGAGGAAATAAACGAGAGAGCCAGTTCCACCATCCTCTGTGTGTGGAACTGAGGAAATAAACGAGAGAGCCAGTTCCACCATCCTCTGTGTGTGGAACTGAGGAAATAAACGAGAGAGCCAGTTCCACCATCCTCTGTGTGTGGAACTGAGGAAATAAACGAGAGAGCCAGTTCCACCATCCTCTGTGTGTGGAACTGAGGAAATAAACGAGAGAGCCAGTTCCACCATCCTCTGTGTGTGGAACTGAGGAAATAAACGAGAGAGCCAGTTCCACCATCCTCTGTGTGTGGAACTGAGGAAATAAACGAGAGAGCCAGTTCCACCATCCTCTGTGTGTGGAACTGAGGAAATAAACGAGAGAGCCAGTTCCACCATCCTCTGTGTGTGGAACTGAGGAAATAAACGAGAGAGCCAGTTCCACCATCCTCTGTGTGTGGAACTGAGGAAATAAACGAGAGAGCCAGTTCCACCATCCTCTGTGTGTGGAACTGAGGAAATAAACGAGAGAGCCAGTTCCACCATCCTCTGTGTGTGGAACTGAGGAAATAAACGAGAGAGCCAGTTCCACCATCCTCTGTGTGTGGAACTGAGGAAATAAACGAGAGAGCCAGTTCCACCATCCTCTGTGTGTGGAACTGAGGAAATAAACGAGAGAGCCAGTTCCACCATCCTCTGTGTGTGGAACTGAGGAAATAAACGAGAGAGCCAGTTCCACCATCCTCTGTGTGTGGAACTGAGGAAATAAACGAGAGAGCCAGTTCCACCATCCTCTGTGTGTGGAACTGAGGAAATAAATGTGGCAGGCTATATTAAAGAACCACTTGGCAAAACATCATCTTAATTCCTGTCAACATTTTACCATACCATACCCAAACCATACCCAAACCATACCCAAACCATACCATACCATACCCAAACCATACCCAAACCATACCCAAACCATACCCAAACCATACCATACCATACCCAAACCATACCCAAACCATACCCAAACCATACCCAACCCAAACCCAAACCATACCCAAACCAAACCCAAACCATACCCAAACCATACCCAAACCATACCCAACCCAAACCCAAACCATACCCAAACCATACCCAAACCATACCCAAACCATACCATACCATACCCAAACCATACCATACCATACCCAAACCATACCCAAACCCAAACCATACCCAAACCATACCCAAACCATACCCAAACCATACCATACCCAAACCATACCCAAACCATACCCAAACCATACCATACCATACCCTACCATACCCAAACCATACCCAAACCATACCCAAACCATACCCAAACCATACCCAAACCATACCATACCATACCCAAACCCAAACCATACCCAAACCATACCATACCATACCCAAACCATACCCAAACCATACCCAAACCATACCATACCATACCCAAACCATACCCAAACCATACCATACCATACCCAAACCATACCCAAACCATACCCAAACCATACCATACCATACCCAAACCATACCCAAACCATATCCAAACCATACCCAAACCCAAACCATACCCAAACCATACCCAAACCATACCCAAACCATACCATACCATACCCAAACCATACCCAAACCATACCCAAACCCAAACCATACCCAAACCATACCCAAACCCAAACCATACCCAAACCATACCCAAACCCAAACCATACCCAAACCCAAACCATACCCAAACCATACCCAAACCCAAACCATACCCAAACCATACCATACCATACCCAAACCATACCCAAACCCAAACCATACCCAAACCATACCCAAACCCAAACCATACCCAAACCATACCCAAACCATACCCAAACCCAAACCATACCCAAACCATACCCAAACCATACCATACCATACCCAAACCATACCCAAACCATACCCAAACCCAAACCATACCCAACCCAAACCCAAACCATACCCAAACCATACCCAAACCATACCCAAACCCAAACCATATCCAAACCATACCCAAACCATACCCAAACCATATCCAAACCATACCCAAACCATATCCAAACCATACCCAAACCATACCCAAACCCAAACCATACCCAAACCCAAACCATACCCAAACCATACCATACCATACCCAAACCATACCCAAACCATACCCAAACCCAAACCATATCCAAACCATACCCAAACCCAAACCATACCATACCATACCCAAACCCAAACCATATCCAAACCATACCCAAACCCAAACCATACCCAAACCCAAACCATACCCAAACCATACCATACCATACCCAAACCATACCCAAACCATACCCAAACCCAAACCATATCCAAACCATACCCAAACCCAAACCATACCATACCATACCCAAACCCAAACCATATCCAAACCATACCCAAACCCAAACCATACCATACCATACCCAAACCCAAACCATATCCAAACCATACCCAAACCCAAACCATACCATACCATACCCAAACCCAAACCATATCCAAACCATACCCAAACCCAAACCATACCATACCATACCCAAACCCAAACCCAAACCATACCCAAACCCAAACCATACCATACCATACCCAAACCCAAACCATATCCAAACCATACCCAAACCCAAACCATACCATACCATACCCAAACCCAAACCATATCCAAACCATACCCAAACCATATCCAAACCATACCCAAACCCAAACCATACCATACCATACCCAAACCCAAACCATATCCAAACCATACCCAAACCATACCCAAACCCAAACCATACCATACCCAAACCATACCCAAACCATATCCAAACCCAAACCATACCATACCCAAACCATACCCAAACCATATCCAAACCCAAACCATATCCAAACCCAAACCATACCCAAACCATATCCAAACCATACCCAAACCCAAACCATACCATACCCAAACCATACCCAAACCATATCCAAACCCAAACCATACCATACCCAAACCATACCCAAACCATATCCAAACCCAAACCATATCCAAACCCAAACCATACCCAAACCATATCCAAACCATACCCAAACCCAAACCATACCCAAACCATATCTTGTTTTAATAAAAGCTCCTCTGAAATAGCTTCAGAGAATTCTTCCCTGCGTTGCCCTTTGCAGTGTGTGAGCGAGATAAAGACTCCATTGGCTGTTCATTTCTTTCATGGTTGTTAACGAGCGCCTAGGGAGGAACTAGAGAGCGCATCCTAAACGGTACCCTATTCCCTATGTAATGCACTACTTTGAACAGGACCCTATGGGGCCTATGGGGCCATGGTCAAAAGTGGTGCGCTTACATAGGGAATAGTGTGTCATTTAGGACCCTGGGTTCTGAATGCACTACTGAGATATGAATACAGAGGAAGTCATCTGGACACACAAATAAAGCGTTCAATTGGACTCCCAGGCAGAGTTGGTATTAGGAACGCAACACTCTCAGGTTTAATTAGGGTAGCCTAGTGGTTAGAGCGTTGGACGAGTAACCGAAAGGTTGCAAGTTCAAATCCCCGATCTGACAAGGTAAAAACCTGCTGTTCTGTCCCTGAACAAGGCAGTTAACCCACTGTTCCTAGGCCGTCATTGAAAATAAGAATTTGTTCTTAACTGACTTGCTTAGTGAAACTACTACATGTGACCCTTACCCGGGTCACATGACAAGGGTGGGTCTCCAAGTGAAATGAGTCTATGGCTGGCCTCCTAACATCACACTATCATTTAGGGTTAGGGTAAGGGTAAGGTTAGGGGTTATGAGTCTATGGCTGGCCTCCTAACATCACACTATCATTTAGGGTTAAGGTTAGGTTAAGGTTAGGGTTAGGGTTAAGGTTAGGGTTATGGTTGGGGTAAGGTTAGGGTTAGGGTAAGGGTAGGGTTAGGGGTTATGAGTCTATGGCTGGCCTCCTAACATCACACTATCATTTAGGGTTAAGGTTAGGGTAAGGTTAGGGTTAGGGTTAAGGTTAGGGTAAGGTTAGGGTTATGGTTGGGGTAAGGTTATGGTTGGGGTTAAGGTTAGGGTAAGGTTAGGGTAAGGTTAGGGGTTATGAGTCTATGACTGGCCTCCTAACATCACACTATCATTTAGGACTATAACAATAGAGCCAGTTAATTGAATGTTTAAGAAAGAGAAAAATGTTTTTATGTTGTGGTTAAATGAGACACCAATTATTATTGAATATGGTCTGAATGCAACAATAGACCAGTCACTGTGATGTTTCTTCAGCATAGGGAGCTCAATAACATATAGCCTTAGACGGTTATGATGAGGGCTATTTAAATTGTGTTATTGATGACCAACACACACTGTTATTTCTATAGTTTACCAGATGCAGCCTATTATAGAGGGTTGTGCATGCAGATTGTGTAGGTTTGTAAAAAGTAAGGGTAACCCTTAAATCTATCGGGGTATTAAACAGATTGGAGAAACTGCTGGGAAAAATGAACAGAAAAGGACCTCGCTATAGTTTCCATTATTTTCTATGAATGTGACTTAAAAGACCGTCTATTTCTGAAGCCATTACTAATTCTGTCTTTCCATCCTACTTTCTGTGGTAGTCTGTGACGGAAGGTTCTATCCAGCAGCGACAATGTCAACACTCTCATTATCCAGTCAGGGTTGTCTCGCTTACACAGTACCAACATTATCTCAGGAGTTATCATTACGAACACCCGTTTTCCTGAGATGCTACAGTAACGCCAGCAACAAGCAACGGGAGACGCTGGACGACATCCTCGTTTTATACTGCACATGTTGTAACTATCTTGTCAGCATTTTACATGACAGTTTGTACATTTTGTACGGATGAACTACAAATTGGAATTAACCTCCCTTGTGAACTGAATGGATGTTGTGAGATGTGTTGATTTTATATCTTTACATAATGGTAACCAGTCATTACTTAGTTGCACATGTACTAAGGGGTATGTATCATTTCACTTGAGATGTATCGGTATAGACTGTATGTGCATAAATTGGATCGCATCGAGCTGAAAAGGTTTCCATCCACTTCCTCCAATGCAGGCTAATTATCTCCAGTTCCTCTATATTATTATTATAATACATTTATGTCAACAAGGAACACAGACTGAGACCAAGGGTCTCTTTTACAGCTGGGCCCTGCGTATACATGTTTACACATACAGTTTAGCTACAATGATTAAGAAACTACACAAGACAAACAAAACCATCACAGATAACACACACAAAAAGACATCAACAGATTACATTTACACACAGGTTATTCCCCTAACAGGTTATTCCCCTAACAGGTTATTCCCCTAACAGGTTATTCCCCTAACTGGTTATTCCCCTAACAGGTTATTCCCCTAACAGGTTATTCCACTAACAGGTTATTCCCTTAACAGGTTATTCCCCTAACAGGTTATTCCCCTAACAGGTTATTCCCCTAACAGGTTATTCCCCTAACAGGTTATTCCCCTAACAGGTTATTCCCTTAACAGGTTATTCCCCTAACAGGTTATTCCCCTAACAGGTTATTCCCCTAACAGGTTATTCCCCTAACAGGTTATTCCCCTAACAGGTTATTCCCCTAACAGCACAAGAACTTGCATTACCCAACAGTTACAAGCAATATAAAAATAAAAATCATCCAATAAATGTTTCAAATGGAAAACAGGGGGACAAGAGTCTCACGTTGAAGTTTAGTCTGCAGGCTATTCCATAGGCAAGGAGCGTAACAGGAAAAGGCAGCCATACCCAACTCTGTGGAAATCGCATGGGCCTGAAGTGTAATCCATGCTTGAGACCTGGTTTTAGGAATTATAATTCTAACATTGATGAGTGATGATAAATAAGAAGGTAGTTTATTCAGAAGTGCTTCATAGACAAACACGAGAGCATGTTGTTCTCATCTTATGGACAGTCCAACCTACATGTTGATATAAAACACAGTGGTGAGTTCTGTAGCTAGCACCTGCAATGATAAGTAGCATCCAGTAGTTTAAGTGTTAATGCCGTAGCATGCAGGTAGATAATATCCCCATGATCTATAACAGGCATAAAAGTAGCTTGCACAATTTGTCTTCTATTTGTAGACAAACATGTCCTGTTTCTATAGAGGAAGCTTGATTTTTAGCCATTTACAAAGTTCGTCAATATGCATTTTAAAAGACAGTATATCATCCAAGCATATCCCTAAGTATTTATATGCAGAGACCTGGTTCATTCGAGAACCATGTAAGCTCGTAAGTGAAAGTGTATTTTCAACCAACTTTGTGAACCTATTAAAAATCATAAAATGTGTTTTCGTTGCATTTAAAACAAGTTTCAGCTGTATGAAAGACCCTTGTAATATCTTAAAATCTGTCTCCAATATTGATAATGCTTGGTCAGCCGTTGAAGCGATAGAGTACATGACAGTGTCATCAGCATATAAATGAATTTTACACTTTCTTATCTCATCACCAATATTGATGATGTAGAGAGTGAACAGTAATGGACCAAGTATAGAACCTTGTGGGACCCCTTTAACCAACTCCAATGGCTTTGACTGGATGCCGTCGACTCTAACAGCCGGACTTCTATCCTTTAGATAGTCATGAAACCAACGACAGGCATCCAATCCCAGTCCTATTGACGACAGCTTACCCAAAAGTATCTCATGGTCTACAGTGTCAAAAGCTTTAGACAAATCTATGAACAAGGCGGCACAGTACTTTCTATTATCTGGGGCATTAGTAATATCATTTACAACACGTACAGTGGCCGTAATAGTACTGTGTTTAGGTCTGAAGCCAGATGGATTACTAGAAAGAGTATTGTTAACAGTTAAAAAAGATTGTAGTTGCCTATTCACCAATGACTCTAGAAGTTTAGCCAAACAGGAGATCTTAGAGATGAGCCGATAATTATCCAACTCACTACCATCACCTCCCTTGAGGAGTGATGAAACAAAAGCTGTTTTCCAAGATTTAGGAATCTTTCTTACGACAAATGTTTGATTAAAGATATGCGTCACTACACTTGAATAAATATGGATCCAGATGGTCAGAACCTAATGATTTCTTAGACTCTATAGCAGATAGTGCAGATAAGACCTCATCTTCTGTGACTTTTTGAAAATGAAGAACCGGCTTACTGTTTTCCACATCAGCTGAAGGCCGAGGGACTGAAACAATAGACCGGTCAGGATCACATTGGCCATTTTTTCTCTATATATCTATGGTCAGAATATGACCCTGGATCAAAAATATAATGAACCATGTTGGACTGCTGCACAACAGAATTACGACCCTGGGTATGCGCAATGCCGTTGGGGGTACGCCAAATAAAAATGTTTTTTTTTTTTTTACGTGAAAGAAATACAAATTAATCTTCCCCTTTCTTTAACAGTCCATTTATATTTTCCAACAGGTTATACATTTGGGGGAGGTTTTTTCCTCGCCTGAGTAGCCTCGTTTCACTGCCAAAAATAAAACAAAACCATCTAGTGTTCAGCGAAATAACAACACAATGTCAAATACAGGTAGTCTTGTCAAATAATTAACATCCAATCACATTAACCGTTACTCTGTCGTGGGAATTCCACTAACGGTCCGTATGTAGCCAAACACAGCTGCTGCTCGAACATGGAGGTCCACGTCCATAGAGACACATATCAGCTCTACTGGTAGTACTGATACTACCAGCAGTACTACACCTGCACCTGTCGACGACACAAGTTGTTCTGCGTCCATGAACACATCCAATGCTGGTATCAGTAATTATACATTTGTTGTTAGCCCCACTAGCATGGACACTGACAGTTGTGTATCTGATGCAGCCCGAAGAGCTACTGCCCCCTTACCCGGGTAAGCACCGCACAACAGACAGAGACGTTGGACCATCGAAGAGGCGCAAATATGATGAAAACTACATTGATTTAGGAGTAGCGTCTTTCCTCAGCCACAGTGTGTTATATGTGCAAAA
This sequence comes from Oncorhynchus kisutch, assembly GCF_002021735.2. Lineage (NCBI taxonomy): Eukaryota > Metazoa > Chordata > Actinopteri > Salmoniformes > Salmonidae > Oncorhynchus > Oncorhynchus kisutch. The sequence goes on along the minus strand of NC_034192.2, from coordinate 58,618,135 downwards.
GTACTGTCTCACAACTCAATGAAACCTTCACTCTTGCGCAGACATTTAGAATCAAAACATGGCAATTTGAAAAATAAGCCACAGGAGTTTTTTGAGTGAGAATTAAGACGACTTTTGAGTATTAAGACGTTTATAAAAGCAACAGATACCATTAATAAGAAGGGGCAAGAAGCGTCTTATATGGTGAGTTACCGAGTGGCTAGGACAGACAAGCCCCATACTATTGTGGAGGAGTGGCTAGGACAGACAAGCCCCATGCTATTGTAGAGGAGTGGCTAGGACAGACAAGCCCCATACTATTGTGGAGGAGTGGCTAGGACAGGCAAGCCCCATACTATTGTAGAGGAGTGGCTAGGACAGACAAGCCCCATACTATTGTGGAGGAGTGGCTAGGACAGACAAGCCCCATACTATTGTGGAGGAGTGGCTAGGACAGACAAGCCCAATGCTATTGTGGAGGAGTGGCTAGGACAGGCAAGCCCCATGCTATTGTGGAGGAGTGGCTAGGACAGGCAAGCCTCATACTATTGTGGAGGAGTGGCTAGGACAGACAAGCCCCATACTATTGTGGAGGAGTGGCTAGGACAGACAAGCCCCATGCTATTGTGGAGGAGTGGCTAGGACAGGCAAGCCCCATACTATTGTAGAGGAGTGGCTAGGACAGACAAGCCCCATACTATTGTGGAGGAGTGGCTAGGACAGGCAAGCCTCATACTATTGTGGAGGAGTGGCTAGGACAGGCAAGCACCATACTATTGTGGAGGAGTGGCTAGGACAGACAAGCCCCATGCTATTGTGGAGGAGTGGCTAGGACAGGCAAGCCCCATACTATTATGGAGGAGTGGCTAGGACAGGCAAGCCCCATACTATTGTAGAGGAGTGGCTAGGACAGGCAAGCCCTATACTATTGTGGAGGAGTGGCTAGGACAGGCAAGTCCCATACTATTGTGGAGGAGTGGCTAGGACAGGCAAGTCCCATACTATTGTGGAGGACTGGCTAGGACAGGCAAGCCCCATACTATTGTGGAGGACTGGCTAGGACAGGCAAGCCTCATGCTATTGTGGAGGAGTGGCTAGGACAGGCAAGCCCCATGCTATTGTGGAGGACTGGCTAGGACAGGCAAGCCTCATGCTATTGTGGAGGAGTGGCTAGGACAGGCAAGCCCCATACTATTGTGGAGGACTTAATTTAATTTAATTTGTCTGGGACAATGCTGAGGGGAAAAGGCCCAAAAAACTATACAGACAATGCCTTCATCAAACAACACTGTTTCATGAAGCATCAGTGACATGGCTGGATATATTTTGAAACAATTACTGCTTTGGGTACACTGCAGCATCCACCGAGAGGCTCTTGGGTACACTGCAGCATCCACTGAGAGGCTCTTGGGTACACTGCAGCATCCACCGAGAGGCTCTTGGGTACACTGCAGCATCCACCGAGAGGCTCTTGGGTACACTGCAGCATCCACCGAGAGGCTCTTGGGTACACTGCAGCATCCACCGAGAGGCTCTTGGGTACACTGCAGCATCCACCGAGAGGCTCTTGGGTACACTGCAGCATCCACTGAGAGGCTCTTGGGTACACTGCAGCATCCACCGAGAGGCTCTTGGGTACACTGCAGCATCCACCGAGAGGCTCTTGGGTACACTGCAGCATCCACCAAGAGGCTCTTGGGTACACTGCAGCATCCACCGAGAGGCTCTTGGGTACACTGCAGCATCCACCGAGAGGCTCTTGGGTACACTGCAGCATCCACCGAGAGGCTCTTGGGTACACTGCAGCATCCACTGAGAGGCTCCTGCTGCCAAGGGAATGCCTGACAGATTGAAATACGTTTTGGACACTACAGTGAAAATGGTTAACTTTGTTAAAGTAAGGCCCCTGAACTTGCGTGTATTTTCTGCACTATGTAATGATATGGGCAGCGACCATGTAACGCTTTTACAGCATACAGAAGTGCTCTGGTTATCAAAGGGCAAAGTATTGACATGTTGTTTTGAATTGGGAGACGAGCTTAAAGTTTTCTGTACTGCAGGACCAAATTTAGGCTGTGTGTCACGACTTCCACCGAAGGTGGCTCCTCTCCCTGTTCGGGCGGCGCTCGGCGGTCGTCATCGGCGGTCTACTAGCTGCCACCGATCCTTTTTCCTTTTCTTTTGGTTATGTCTGTTTTGTGTTTCACCTGGTTTCATGTTGGTTAATTAGGGTGGGTATTTATCTCGACATTTCCTTTGGGTTTTTGTGCGTGATTGTTTTCGTTGGACTGTCAGTTCGGGTTGCGTTTTCGTTGGACTGTCAGTTCGGGTTGCGTTTTCGTTGGACTGTCAGTTCGGGTTGCGTTTTCGTTGGACTGTCAGTTCGGGTTGCGTTTTCGTTGGACTGTCAGTTCGGGTTGCGTTTTCGTTGGACTGTCAGTTCGGGCTGCGTTTTCGTTGGACTGTCAGTTCGGGCTGCGTTTTCGTTGGACTGTCAGTTCGGGTTGCGTTTTCGTTGGACTGTCAGTTCGGGTTGCGTTTTCGTTGGACTGTCAGTTCGGGTTGCGTTTTCGTTGGACTGTCAGTTCGGGTTGCGTTTTCGTTGGACTGTCAGCTCGGGTTGCGTTTTCGTTGGACTGTCAGTTCGGGTTGCGTTTTCGTTGGACTGTCAGTTCGGGTTGCGTTTTCGTTGGACTGTCAGTTCGGGTTGCGTTTTCGTTGGACTGTCAGTTCGGGTTGCGTTTTCGTTGGACTGTCAGTTCGGGTTGCGTTTTCGTTGGACTGTCAGTTCGGGTTGCGTTTTCGTTGGACTGTCAGTTCGGGTTGCGTTTTCGTTGGACTGTCAGTTCGGGTTGCGTTTTCGTTGGACTGTCAGTTCGGGTTGCGTTTTCGTTGGACTGTCAGTTCGGGTTGCGTTTTCGTTGGACTGTCAGTTCGGGTTGCGTTTTCGTTGGACTGTCAGTTCGGGTTGCGTTTTCGTTGGACTGTCAGTTCGGGTTGCGTTTTCGTTAGTTCATGTTTAAAAGCTGTATTTTCCCTGGACAGTGTCTGAGGTGTCATGGCTACTGCTGCAGTGCGGTGCCCTGTGATTTTTGAGCTGGTTTAATAAATGCCTTTTTCATTCGGAACAATGACTCCACACTGCGCCTGACTCCACACCCACATCTCCTTGGGGAGTTCTGACACTATGATTAAGAAGTTGGAGCTCTTCTCTGTCTGCAATAACAAGGACATCAAAGGTCTTTCCATCATTGTATGATTTTTTGTTTGCAAATGAACTCGAGCTTACGGACAATGTCAAATTTGATATAGCAAAGCACCTGATTGAGTTGGGTGCGCATTTACGCAGGTACTTTCCCGAAAGGATGACACAAACAACTGGATTCGTTTTCCCTTTCATGACCTGCCTCCAGTCCACTTACCGATATCTGAACAAGAGCGCCTCATCGGAATTGCAACAAGTTGTTCTGTGAAAATGTTATTTAATCAGAAGCCACTGACAGATTTCTGGATAGGGCTGCGCTCAGAGTATCCTGCCTTGGCAAATCGCGTTGTTAAGACACTGATGCCCTTTGCAACCACGTACCTATGTGAGAGTGGATTCTCGGCCCTCACTAGCATGAAAACTAAATACAGGCACAGACAGTGTGTGGAAAATGATTTAAGACTGAGACTCTCTCCAATACAACCCAACACTGCAGAGTTATGTGCATCGAGCCGGGGTTGTGATAAAAACACACTCATTCTTATGTTTAATAAATGTGTGTGTAGCAGGCTTACAATGATGGCAAAAAACAACATTCGAGAGTTAGCTGACTCTGGTGACCCCGCAGCTGAAGGTTGAATGTTTGAAGTGGTACGGGGCTATAAACAGTGTAGGAACCACTGTTTTAGCAGATACCACAGTGTGCATGTAGGGCTGTTACACCAGTGTATGATGCAATGGCTAAAATAAGACTAGGGTGGCTTGTATACTGCAGAGAAACTTTCATATACAGGAAGCCCTTTTCCCCTACCTGCCGTTTAGGGGCCTTAATGTAATGACGCTATCTTACTAAGGCTATCTTCAAACACATGTAGCTATAGAGTCTCCCCTTCCCTCCTACACTACACTCTTACAAAATAGGTTTCCAAAAGAGTTCTTCGGCTGTCCCCATAAGAGAACACTTTTTGGTTCCGGGGAGAACCCTTTTTGGTTCCACATAAAAACCTTTTTTGGGTTCCATGTAGAACCCTCTATGGAAAGGGTCCTACAAGGAACCAAAAAAAGTTTCTACCTCGAACCAAAAGGGTTCTACCTGATTCCAAAAAATGTTTTTTAAAAGGGTTCTCCTATCGGGCTAACCGAAGAACCCTTTTAGGAGTGTAGCTGTGAGAAGCTGAAGACCCCTGCCCCCTCATTTATCTCTATTGGAGCATGTCTCAGGTAAGAGAGGAGGGCTAGATTACTCCTATCCCAGCCAGGCAATCTCATTTACCCACCTGTCTAGAGTCATTATCTAGCCATCAGGAAAACAGACGGAAAACAAATGATATTTACCTTATACGACGATATTAGGTGGGCATGAGGTGTGTGTGTGTGTGTGTATGTGGTCTGTGGAGGATGGAAACTCATCATAGTAACTTCCGATCACTAGCTGGAAGCAGCGTACAGGAAGCAAGGCTATCATCCTTCACTCTGGAACAGAATAGGGGTAGCCTATAGGACCAGGTAAAGAAGGATTCGACAAAGATACATGCCATCAACGTCTGGGTAATCCCTCTTCATCTCATCCTACACTAGAGCTTGTCTGTTTCCCAAATGGCACCCTATTCCCTTTATAGTGCACTACTTTTGACCAAAGCCCTACAGTATGTGCACTACATAGGGAATAGGGTGTCATTTGGAACGTGTCCCTGAAGTAGCTAGGAACAGGAAGGAAGCGGTTGCCGCAGCAACGTCCTCCATCAAACATTCCAAGAGTGAGAGTGCCTGAAGGATTGGGAATACGGCACTCCAAATGAAATGGCACTCTATATTCCCTATGCAGTGCAAAAATGTTGACCAAAGCCCTATCAAAAGTAGTGCACTACATAGGACGTATGGTGCCACTACTTAGGAAGTACGGTGCCACTACTTAGGACGTAGGGTGCCACTACTTAGGACGTGGGGTGCCACTGCTTAGGAAGTACGGTGCCACTACTTAGGATGTGGGGTGCCACTACTTAGGATGTGGGGTGCCACTACTTAGGATGTGGGGTGCCACTACTTAGGACGTACGGTGCCACTACTTAGGACGTACGGTGCCACTACTTAGGACGTGGGGTGCCACTACTTAGGATGTGGGGTGCCACTACTTAGGATGTGGGGTGCCACTACTTAGGACGTACGGTGCCACTACTTAGGACGTACGGTGCCACTACTTAGGACGTGGGGTGCCACTACTTAGGACGTGGGGTGCCACTACTTAGGAGGTACGGTGCCAATACCTAGGACGTGGGGTGCCACTACATAGGACGTGGGGTGCCACTACTTAGGACGTACGGTGCCACTACTTAGGACGTACGGTGCCACAACTTAGGATGTGGGGTGCCACTACTTAGGACGTGGGGTGCCACTACTTAGGAAGTACGGTGCCAATACCTAGGACGTGGGGTGCCACTACTTAGGACGAGGTGTGCCACTACATAGGACGTGGGGTGCCACTACTTAGGACGTACGGTGCCACTACTTAGGACGTACGGTGCCACTACTTAGGACGTGGGGTGCCACTACTTAGGATGTGGGGTGCTACTACTTAGGTTGTGGGGTGCCACTACTTAGAATGTAGGGTGCCACTACTTAGGACGTAGGGTGCCACTACTTAGGACGTAGGGTGCCACTACTTAGGACGTAGGGTGCCACTACTTAGGACGTAGGGTGCCACTACTTAGGACGTGGGGTGCCACTACATAGGACGTAGGGTGCCACTACTTAGGACGTGGGGTGCCACTACTTAGGACGTGGGGTGCCACTACTTAGGACGTGGGGTGCCACTACTTAGGACGTGGGGTGCCACTACTTAGGATGTGGGGTGCCACTACTTAGGATGTGGGGTGCCACTACTTAGGACGTGGGGTGCCACTACTTAGGACGTGGGGTGCCACTACGTAGGATGTGGGGTGCCACTACTTAGGACGTGGGGTGCCACTACTTAGGACGTGGGGTGCCACTACTTAGGACGTGGGGTGCCACTACTTAGGACGAGGTGTGCCACTACATAGGACGTGGGGTGCCACTACATAGGACGTATGGTGCCACTACTTAGGACGTACGGTGCCACTACTTAGGACGTGGGGTGCCACTACTTAGGACGTGGGGTTCCACTACTTAGGACGTGGGGTGCCACTACTTAGGACGTGGGGTGCCACTACTTAGGACGTGGGGTGCCACTACTTAGGACGTGGGGTGCCACTACTTAGGACGTGGGGTGACACTACTTAGGACGTGGGGTGCCACTACTTAGGATGTGGGGTGCCACTACTTAGGACGTGGGGTGCCACCACTTAGGTTGTGGGGTGCCACTACTTAGGATGTAGGGTGCCACTACTTAGGACGTAGGGTGCCACTACTTAGGATGTAGGGTGCCACTACATAGGACGTAGGGTGCCACTACTTAGGACGTGTGGTGCCACTACATAGGACGTAGGGTGCCACTACATAGGACGTAGGGTACCACTACTTAGGACGTGGGGTGCCACTACTTAGGACGTGGGGTGCCACTACTTAGGACGTGGGGTGCCACTACTTAGGACGTGGGGTGCCACTACTTAGGACGTGGGGTGCCACTACTTAGGACGTGGGGTGCCACTACTTAGGACGTGGGGTGCCACTTCTTAGGACGTGGGGTTCCACTACTTAGGATGTGGGGTTCCACTACTTAGGACGTGGGGTGCCACTACTTAGGACGTGGGGTGCCACTACTTAGGACGTGGGGTGCCACTTCTTAGGACGTGGGGTGCCACTACTTAGGACGTGGGGTGCCACTACTTAGGACGTGGGGTGCCACTACTTAGGACGTGGGGTGCCACTACTTAGGACGTGGGGTGCCACTACTTAGGACGTGGGGTGCCACTACTTAGGACGTGGGGTGCCACTACATAGGACGTAGGGTGCTACTACTTAGGACGTGGGGTGCCACTACATAGGACGTAGGATGCCACTACTTAGGACGCAGGGTGCCACTACTTAGGACGTAGGGTGCCACTACTTAGGACGTAGGGTGCCACTACTTAGGACGCAGGGTGCCACTTCAGACACATCCTAGATTATGTGGGTTTGATTGTGAATTCTGTAAGAGGAACTGTCTTTTACAAAATGCTGACTAATGGTAACTCAACAAAACATGGTGGTGAAGACAGTCTCCCACTAATGTAAATCAGACTCACTTCTTTCCACATTATACTGGGAGACTACATTCTACTGGGGGACTACATTCTACTGGGAGACTACATTCTACTGGGGGACTACATTCTACTGGGAGACTACATTCTACTGGGGGACTACATTCTACTGGGAGACTACATTCTACTGGGGGACTACATTCTACTGGGGGACTACATTCTACTGGGAGACTACATTCTACTGGGGGACTACATTCTACTGGGGGACTACATTCTACTGGGGGACTACATTCTACTGGGAGACTACATTCTACTGGGGGACTACATTCTACTGGGGACTACATTCTACTGGGAGACTACATTCTACTGGGGGACTACATTCTACTGGGAGACTACATTCTACTGGGGGACTACATTCTACTGGGGGACTACATTCTACTGGGAGACTACATTCTACTGCGAGACTACATTCCACATTCAGACTCCAGACTCCATTATACTGGGAGACTCCAGACTCCATTATACTGGGAGACTACATTATACTGGGAGACTACAGACTACATTATACTAGGAGACTCCAGACTCCATTATACTGGGAGACTACATTATACTGGGAGACTACAGACTACATTATACTGGGAGACTCCAGACTCCATTATACTGGGAGACTCCAGACTCCAGACCTGGCACCGTACTACCTATATAGTCCAATACTTTTGTCCAGAGCCGGATGGACCTTGGCAATAGGCGCTGGTCAATAGTAGTGCACTATGTAGGTAATAGTGTGCCATTTCAGACACACCCTCCAGTCTCAAGGTGAAACAGTAGGGAAGGAGGGATGAGAACGAAGTAGTACTCAGCACGTCTTGATACTGAGAGTCTTTGAGGCAGGTAGAAATCCATAGACTGGGGCTCCAGCCATGAGTAGAGGA